>NW_023260076.1:50160-83792 GCF_009762535.1 Notolabrus celidotus
TAGATTGTTTAGTATTTAACATGTCAGATTAGATTGTTTAGTATTTTTGACGTGTCAGATTAGATTGTTTAGTATTTTAGGCGTGTCAGATTAGATTGTTTAGTATTTTAGGCGTGTCGGATTAGATTGTTTAGTATTTAAGACGTGTCAGATCAGATTGTGTAGTATTTTAGATGTCAGATTAGATTATTCAGTATTTTAAATATTTCAGATTGGATTGTTTGGAATTTTTGATATGCCAGATTGGATTGTTTAGTATTTAACATGTCAGATTAGATTGTTTAGTATTTTAGATGTCAGATTGGATTGTTAAGTATTTTAGATATGCCACATTAGATTGTTTAGTATTTTAGGCGTGTCAGATTAGATTGTTTAGTATTTTAGGTGTCAGATTAGATTGTTTTGTATTTTAGACGTGTCAGATTAGATTGTTTTGTGTTTTAGACGTGTCAGATTAAAATGTTTAGTATTTTAGATGTGTCAGAGTAGATTGTTTAGTATTTTAGGCGTGTCAGATTAGATTGTTTAGTATTTTAGATGTGTCAGAGTAGATTGATTAGTATTTTAGGCGTGTCAGATTAGATTGTTAGTATTTTAGACGCGTCTCATTAGATTGTTTAGTATTTTAGGTGTCAGATTAGATTGTTTTGTATTTTAGACGTGTCAGATTAGATTGTTTTGTGTTTTAGACGTGTCAGATTAAAATGTTTAGTATTTTAGATATGTCAGAGTAGATTGTTTAGTATTTTAGGCGTGTCAGATTAGATTGTTTAGTATTTTAGATGTGTCAGAGTAGATTGATTAGTATTTTAGGCGTGTCAGATTAGATTGTTTAGTATTTTAGACGCGTCGGATTAGATTGTTTAGTATTTTAGGCGTGTCGGATTAGATTGTTTAGTATTTTAGATGTCAGATTAGATTATTTAGTATTTTAGATGTCAGATTAGATTGTTTAGTATTTTTGACGTGTCAGATTAGATTGTTTAGTATTTTAGGCGTGACGGATTAGATTGTTTAGTATTTAAGGCGTGTCAGATCAGATTGTTTAGTATTTTAGATGTCAGATTAGATTGTTTAGTATTTTAAATATGTCAGATTGGATTGTTTGGAATTTTTGATATGCCAGATTGGATTGTTTAGTATTTAACATGTCAGATTAGATTGTTTAGTATTTTAGATGTCAGATTGGATTGTTTAGTATTTGTGACGTGTCAGATTAGATTGTTTAGTATTTTTTTTATGTGTCAGATTAAAATGTTTAGTATTTTAGGCGTGGCAGATTAGATTGTTTAGTATTTTAGACGTGTCGGATTAGATTGTTTAGTATTTTATATATTTCAGATTAGATTGTTTAGTATTTTAGGTGTCAGATTAGATTGTTCAGTATTTCAGATGTGTCAGATTAGATTGTTTAGTATTTTAGGCGTGTCAGATTAGATTGTTCAGTATTTTGACGTGTCAGATTAGATTGTTTAGTATTTTAGATATGTCGGATTAGATTGTTTAGTATTTTAGGCGTGTTGGATTAGATTGTTTAGTATTTAAGGCGTGTCAGATCAGATTGTTTAGTATTTTAGATGTCAGATTAGATTATTCAGTATTTTAAATATGTCAGATTGGTTTGTTCGGAATTTTTGATATGCCAGATTGGATTGTTTAGTATTTAACATGTCAGATTAGATTGTTTAGTATTTTAGATGTCAGATTGGATTGTTCAGTATTTTAGATATGCCACATTAGATTGTTTAGTATTTTAGATATTTCAGATTACATTGTTTAGTATTTTAGGTGTCAGATTAGATTGTTCAGTATTTTGATATGTCAGATTAGATTGTTTAGTATTTTAGATATGTCAGATTAGATTGTTTAGTATTTTAGATATGCCACATTAGATTGTTTAGTATTTTAGGTATCAGATTAGATTGTTTAGTATTTTTGATGTCAGATTAGATTATTCAGTATTTTAAAAATGTCAAATTGAATTGTTTAGAATTTTATTCATGCCAGATTGGATTGTTTAGTATTTAAAATGTCAGATTAGTTTGTTTAGTATTTTAGAATTGTCAGATTAGATTGTTTAGTATTTTAAATATGTCAGATCAGATTGTTTAATATTTTAGATATGTCAGATCAGATGGTTTAGTAATTTAAATGTAAGATTACATTGTTTATTATTTAAGATTCGTCAAATTAGATTGTTTAGTATTTTAGATGTGTCAGATTAGATTGTTTAGTATTTTTGATGTCAGATTAGATTGTTTAGTATTTTAAATGTCAGATTAGATTATTCAGTATTTTAAATATGTCAGATTGGATTGTTTAGTATTTTAGGCGTGTCTCATTAGATTGTTTAGTATTTTAGGTGTCAGATTAGATTGTTTAGTATTTTAGATATGTCAGATTAGATTGTTTAGTATTTTAGATATGTCAGATTGGATGCTTAGTATTTTACAGTTCAGGTTAGATTGTTTAGTATTTTAGGTATCAGATTAAATTGTTTAGTATTTTAGATGTGTCAGATTAGATTGTTTAGTATTTTAGGTATCAGATTAAATTGTTTAGTATTTTAGACGGATCAGATTAGATTGTTTAGTATTTTAGATGTGTCAGATTAGATTCTTTAGTATTTTAGATAAGTCAGATTTTATTGTTTTTGTACTTTAAATATGTCAGATTTGATTGTTTAGAATTTTAGATTTGCCAGATCGGATTGTTTAGTTTTTTACATGTCAGATTAGATTGTTTAGTATTTTAGATATGTCAGATCAGATTGTTTGTTATTTTTAGATATGTCAGATTAGTTTGTATATTATATTTAATATGCCAGATTGGATTGCTTAGTATTTTACTTGTCAGATTACACTTTTTAGTATTTAACATGTCAGATTAGATTGTTTAGTATTTTAGACATGCCAGATTGGATTGTTTAGTATTTTAAATATCTCAGTGTAGTTTGTCCAGTATTTTAAGTATCTCCATGTTTGCATTGTCCTTCATATGAAATCTTTCAGTGTTTAGATTGTCCAGCATTTTAAGTATCTCAGTTTAAATTCATTATCAACATATCATCCAGACCTCTTATTTCAAGTTGTTCTAGGTTTGATGTGGTACTTACCTGTCCATCTTGGCAGGAGGGGCTTCACTGTTTCTTCAACGTCCCTGTTTCCTATTGATCAGTCCAACCATCCGCGCAGGATCAGAAGCTGCAGGTGAAGATCATCCACGCAGGATCAGAAGCTGCAGGTGAAGATCATCCGCGCAGGATCAGAAGCTGCAGGTGAAGATCATCCGCTCAGGATCAGAAGCTGCAGGTGAAGATCATCCGCCCAGGATCAGAAGATGCAGGTGAAGATCATCCGCGCAGGATCAGAAGCTGCAGGTGAAGATCATCCGCGCAGGATCAGAAGCTGCAGGTGAAGATCATCCGCGCAGGATCAGAAGCTGTAGGTGAAGATCATCCGCCCAGGATCAGAAGCTGCAGGTGAAGATCATCCGCGCAGGATCAGAAGCTGTAGGTGAAGATCATCCGCGCAGGATCAGAAGCTGCAGGTGAAGATCATCCGCCCAGGATCAGAAGCTGCAGGTGAAGATCATCCGCCCAGGATCAGAAGCTGTAGGTGAAGATCATCCGCGCAGGATCAGAAGCTGCAGGTGAAGATCATGGTTGCTCAGGAGAGAAGTCACAGCTGTACTAACTAAGTTTGAGCTGGGGGTTATATTTATAGATTCTGCCTTCCATTATGACATCATATCTCAACCCATTGTGACTCATAGTTGAAGTCCCATCACCATGGAAACAGTTGGAGACAATGCTGACTCAGATGACCTCATCAGTTCTGACTGACAAAGACACACGCACACACACACATACACACACACACACACACACACACACACACACACACACACACACATACACACACACACAGGGACGTTGAAGAAAATGATGAAAATATTGATGGATAATCCAATATTTATTTTTAAAAAAAAGATAAAACCACTAATATTGGACAATGGTTGGTGTGTCTCATTCCTCCCAGTTAGTATTTATTTAAAATATTGATTTGAGGACCGTGGGTCATTAACATGGAAGTTACTGAAGGAAAATGATGAAAATATTGATTTATTGATAATCCAATATTTATTTAAAAAACAAAAGATATCAGCACAATTGTTGGACAAAAGTGGGTGTGTCTCATTCCTCCCAGTGAGTATTAGTTATAAATATTGATTTGAGAAGTTATTGAAGGTAAATGATGAAAATATTGATTTTGCTCCTCTGAAACAATAATTTGTTGATGGTCCCTAAAGTCGGTCTCTGTGGATTAGGGCGAGCCTCTGGAGAGGAGGTTACCGTCCTTCTACCATCTCTCATGGGCAGGAGTGAGAGCTATACGTCGCTGCCTCCAGCGTGAATGTCTGTCCAATATCCAACTTCAAACCATCCTCACTGCAGTCAGGAAGGAGGGCTGGAGGTGTGTGTGAGAGAGAGAGGAGAGAGCGCAGGAGAAGTTATTCATCCATTCAAACTTTATTGTTTGTTTGTTAGTTGGCTTGGTCACGGCCGTCAGTGAGCGGTTAATAAAGCTCCTGTGATCACGAATCGGCTCGTCATCCTTGAAGCGTCCGGACGGACGTTACAATATTTCCCCCCTAACAACATTCAATGAAGAATATCCGCCCTTCTCTGCAGTCCCAGGTCTTTTAAGTGTAATTTAAGGGTTCCTATTGATGTGTGTATTTCATGATACGAGGAGAGCATTTCAACAATCACACTATATGTATGTCCCTTGTTGAAGTATTTCACTATCAACTCAAGCTGCTCTCCCATCCTGGTCAACATTTTAAATTTTGCGTTGGCTCTGCTATGTATCCAGTGTAAACAGGAAATGATAAATGACTGATGGCGGACAGACTTGGGTTTAGCCAAACACAAACAAGTACATACCTGGTCCTACCCTTTCTGGTTTCTTGAAAACAAATTCTGATTCTGAAATTTATTTTGTGGTTCTGAAATTATTTTGTGATTTGGAAATGTTGTGATTCAGAAATGTATTTTGTGATTCTGAAATGTATTTTGTGATTCAGAAATGTATTTTGTGATTCAGAAATTTATTTTGTGATTCTGAAATTTATTTTTATGGTTCTGAAATTATTTTGTGATTCGGAAATGTTGTGATTCAGAAATTTATTTTGTGATTCTGAAATGTATTTTGTGATTCGTATATGTATTTTGCTCTTTTGAAATATGAATTACTATTGGCTTTCAGGGCCACCATAAAAAAGGGAACATCACTCATTGTCATTGTCACTCAGGTTGGTTTGTGACTGATCCTCAGGTTCGCCTCGCCAGTCCTTGTACTTGATGAAAACCCAGAAATCGTGCAATTCAATTATCTTTTGGTTAGTGACTAAGCTAACATTGTGTCTCTCAGCAAACTAACTCAGCCTACCACAGGACTGCATTGCTTGTATTTTGCACAGTTGGGGGAATATCACGAAATTTGAATGTCCGATGGTCCACCACTAGCATTGTCGTCTTGTCATTGTCTCGTTTATGAAAACAAATCATACGTTTGTCAGAATTTCTGACCTTCCCACTCACCCTTAATCCAAATTACCCCAGTGCGCTGCAATATGTGTGTGTGTGTGTGTGTGCTTGCTGGCTGTGTGTGTGTGTGTGTGTGTGTGTGTGTGTGTGTGTGTGTTTGTGCATCCACCTCCTATGGTACTGCCCCTTCCCCAGAAAGCCTCACAGGGACCTTAGTATCCATTTGCAGTGGGCTTGCGTCATGCTTGGCTTCCTGTAACTCATAGTCTTTGTAGAATCAGATTCACAGCAGGGGGATGTCTTGATGAGAAACTAGATTTTAAACAGTAAATGATCATTCTCTGAACTCTGTTACAAAGGGTTTTTAAAAAATGAGCCAGAATGGTGGAGAAAAATTCATCATGTGGATCTGGTCTGGTTTCGTGAACAAGGGTTGAATGTGGATCAAACTGAAGGGGCTATGAGGACTTTCCGTCAGGCGTCGTTTGCAGTGACACCTTTGGACTGAATCGGTGGCGTTTTTTTCCCAAAACAAATGCACACCTTGCCTCTCACCAAGGTGTGCATTTGTTTTGGGAGCAAAAGATGGAGAACGGATTGTCTTTTTAACTCTGCAAGACAACTTTCTTCAGGATTCAAAGTGACGAGGTAAAGTATTTATCTGAACACGCCCGAAGCTAAGCAGGGTCGGGCCTGGTTAGTACTTGGATGGGAGACCGCCTGGGAATACCAGGTGCTGTAAGCTTTTTTTTTTCTTTCAAATTTCTCTTTCACTTCTCTGCGCTGCATAAAAAGCGACCTGACTGAAAAGAAGCGAAGAGACAGAGGCCCACGCGCGCCAGATTTCCCCGCCACATTCTGGCTGCAGGCTGCCACAGCCTATAAGAGGCTGTTTTGTATGGGGGACAAAAAATGACATAATTAGAAATAAATAAATAAATGAATGAATAAATAAATGCAGAAATAAATGTATAAATGAATACTTGAATAAATAAATAAATGTTTAAATAAATACATAAATGAATAAATAAATAATTTAATGCTTATATTCTTTGTTTTTATTTACACATTTTTAGATGTATTTATTTATTTATGTCCTCAATTATGCACACATTTTAAAATGTATATGTTTAATTATTTATATGTCTATTATTTTCTATATGTATTTATTGATATATTATTTCATTTACACATTTATTTATTTATTTATATATTTATTCATTTCCGTATTTCTTTGTCCATTATGTCAGCGGTAAAGTATATATGTAAATTACGTGGGCGGGCCTGACCCCAAACTTAACCAGGATTGGTTACATGGATGTGATTGGATCTACTCCTCCTGCCTTGACTTGAACGTTACCGTCATGTTTGGCAGCTGACCACAGAGCCCGCTGGATTTCAAATGGAGGGTTTTGTGCGAACAGTGGCTGATGAGTTACGGCGTTTAGCGGTCGAAGTGGAGAAGGACTCACCAAATGACTACCTGCAATATCGGTTACATAGTCTAATGGAGGACTTACTCCAGATCAACGCTCAGATGGACATTGAAGTTGGCGTGGACGTTTTAGACAAGCTTCAAGAAGTCGCCCGTCAGCTCCACGTTGTGTCTGAGACAGAGGAGGAGAAAACGTGTGGACGTCCCTCATACCTTTTACCTCCTGAGGTCATTAAAGTTCACCTTCTGATGGGGCACACTGCGGGAGAGATAGCGAGGTTGTTCGGAGTGTGTGAGAGAACAATCCGTCGGAGGATGGCACAGTATGGGATAAGGTCATTTAAACCCTAATCATCGTATCATTTGCGTTTAAGTTACAAAGCTACACAACACAGATTCACCATTAATGTAGCTAAGCTGATAAGTCCCGTTCAATTAATGTCAATTGTGGGGTTTTGTATGACCAGAGTCCATGATTTATTGACTCCGATGGATGATGGGGCCCTGGATGAAACTGTGACCCAGATTCTGCAGCAACATCCCAACTGTGGATATAAGATGATGGCTGGGCACTTGAATGCACAAGGCATCTGAATACAGAGTAAGTGACAGGAGTTTAACACATTCATTTGAATGGAGAACACAGAATTGTGTTACACTCAATACATTAGTGTAGATTTCATTGACTAAAACTTTCTAAGAGCTTACATTGATTTTCTGAGTGAAAATTAGACTAGAAATCTATGCAAATGTACGTAAATCTTACTAAAAGAATAAGACAAAAAAAGGACAGAGTTCACTTTTTTATGTGTCCACCTTATTTCTGCATATTTTAGGACAGCGTGTACAGGACTCCATGCATCGGGTGGACCCTCGGGGAGGTTTGATGCGTACCCTTCAGCTGAATCCAAGAAGACGCAGGAAGTATGATGTACCAGCACCAAACAGTTTGTGGCACATTGATGGGAACCACAAATTGATAAGGTAGGGTATCTGATGAACAGTAACATCAGTTACTGTTAAATAAAATGTCACAGCAACCTCAGCGGTGATCCACCTGTTTACTGGAAGCAAGATCCTTTTTATCCAGTGCTATCGGCTAATTTATCTATAGTGGATGGGTTAAAGAAATATTAGAAATGGCATCACAGAACCATAAATTGCTTTAAAGAGGATCGCCTCATGAACTGGCCTGCCTGCTCACCTGATTTCAACCCGACTGAGAACTTGTGGTCAATACTGAAGAAGATCATTTACAGTAATGGCAAGAAATACAGCTCAAAGAGCCTCTTTGGAAAGACATACAAGGTACAGCTCACAGAGTCATCAGAGAAGTCATCAGAAACTAAATCAGTTTACAGTGACCTCTGACCCTCACTGAGAGAAAAGGAGGTTATATTGGACATTAGAGAAACACTTTAGATTTGAAATGTTTCAGAAACATTAACAGTTTTATTTTGTACACAAATGTAAAGAAAACTGTTGTTTTTGTTGAGGTTTGAATACAGTTGTAGTAAATATTATTATTTTCAATCAATAGAACTTTTTAAATGGTGCCTAGTTTTTAATTTTCACAAGTTATATGCTCTTATCACCAACTTGCATAATAATTTGACACGCTCATTTCTGCAGATTCTGCATTTATTTAAAAATACAGCCAACGTAATTTGAAAAGCATCATTTTAACCACACAGTTGAAGAAATACATTCACTATCTGACTTCGTTATTAATTTGAAAACGACTGTTAACATAGTTTTTAACATATTCACAAAAATACTCACGTGCCTAATAATTGTGCGCACGCAGTGTAGCACTGGAGCTGTCATGGCGGAAAGAGATCTGTCTTAATTCACCATATGTCTATATATATGTATTTCAGATGGCGCATTGTTGTGCATGGTGGTATTGACGGCTTTAGTCGTCTCATTGTGTACCTGCACGCTGCCACCAACAACCGTGCCCAAACAGTCCTGAGAAGCTTTGTCCAAGCTGTGGAGGTCTACGGTGTGCCATCTCGTGTAAGGTCGGATAAAGGAGGGGAAAATGTGGATGTTGCACGCTACATGGTGGCCAACGGAGGACTCAACAGAAACTCACATATTGCTGGCAGGAGTGTCCATAATCAAAGGTCAAATAATCATCACAAGGTTAAAAGCACAAGGGCCTCATTCAGCTTAACTTGGAATCAAAAACATTTGAAATCAGAAGATCTTTGGATTAGAACTGCCATGTTTTTATGCTGGTAGTTTAGTTATTTTGATAAAGATAAGGGTGTGATCAAGTTAGTCAAGTTAATAAACGTATTCTAATCATTTCATCAATTGATTTGTCAGTTTGTGTTGAGCAATCCTCTCTGCTTGAACACAGTCTGTAGTATACCTATTGAAGCTGGTGGTATATAATACAATTCCTAACTTGTCTTTTCTTTTTTCTGTATGTTTTGTTGCATATGTTGTTTACCTTTATTTAAAGAAGTCATAAAGTCATGTTTTACTGAATGGCAGAATTATAGGCCATTTCAACTTTTTCCATCAGAATAGAGAGGCTGTGGAGAGATGTGTATGTGGGAGTAGTGGGTCTCTTCTACTCCATCTTCACCAACCTTGAGAGAGAAGGCCATCTCAATCCTGACTGTGAAGTTCACTTGTATGCTCTCCACTGGTGCTTTCTGCCTCACATCCTGAAACACCTTCAGGCTTTCCAGCATGTCTGGAACTGCCACCGGCTGAGCACTGAGGGAAATCAGTCCCCGCTTCAGCTGTGGACCCGTCATGAGCGTGAGACCCCTCAGGATCAGGACTCAGTGCAGGTTTGACTTTCTTTCTTTCTTTTATGACTGTTTCACTTGTCAACATCCTAACCACTTAGTCTGATGTTATACAAATTGATTTCAATTAAGAATGCAGAGACAGACCACTCCAAAGTCTAGACTACATGCCTCCACGATTTTAAACAGTAAATCAAGTGTTTTAGTATTGTATGCTTAAGATTTATCAATAACCGATTATTTTGAATGCTTTGATGTTTATTTGTTTAGACAGTTGCGCCACCTGACACTATTACATTTGTAAGGCAAAACAACATACAATATTTTAAATGCACTGAAAATGTCCCCTTTTTTAAAAAAAAGTTAAAATTTCATTTAGCTATGAAATTGTTTTTAAGGGAAATTAAAGCAAAAGTTCATGTCAATGGCCTCACTATTTAAGTGTCTTGGTAGTGGGTTTGCATGTAATTGAGATGACTCATCAATTTATTTTAAAATGATGTTTCAGGGATTTAACAGCTATACAAACTGATGATGCTCTATACATATTTAATTACCATAATAACTTCACTATGATTTTGACTGACAGACCCTTTGTCTTTGTCTCTTGCATTCGCAGGCTGACATAGAGTATGGAGTTGACTGGACCGGACCCTGTGGTCATCGACAACCAGGGGTTGTTGTCCCAGAAGTGGAACTGCAGCGCCATCTGACTGAGACAGAAGTAGAGAGCCTACCTCATCCTGAGGGTCCTCTGTCAAATGCATCGGATGCCTACATGCAAACTGTGAGGCTTTTGTCAGAAATGCTTCAGTGAATGTCATATTTGTAAACTGCAAGGTTCACACTGAATAAAAAAAGCACAGGACTGATAAAGAGTGTTTTTGTTTAACAGCAGTATACCTTTAAAATAGCTACTGTAATTTATATCATGAGAACAAACATTGTCCAGTTACATTTACAGATTATCGACTTCAGGTCTGACTTTGATGCTATTTCATAAATTATTTTATGGGAATAATCCTTTATATTTTTCACAACTCTAATCTCTGATTTATCATCTGCCCCTGTAGTGATGGTGCTCTTCAAGACAAAAAAGTCTGAAATATCTAAAGGCTGACCTTCAGAGTTTTATTTACATGTCTCACCTGTGACAAATCACAATCCTACTCCCAACTTGAACAAAACAGACAGGACAAAATCAAGACTAGGTTAGAGGATCTGCAATCCTTTAATGCTTTTAAAACCTCCTGAGATCAAGATTGGAACATATCTTTAAAGCAATAAACCTTAAATATGATCAGATTTGTTTTGAACAACTGAACCTGAGACAGCATTAAAAAATAAAAATGGCAAAACCTTTTCCTTTGCTTTGTTGAAATTCCCTGCTCTAGCAGACGCTCAAAACTGATGGCTTTGCAACATTAATAAAGAACAAACTCCTTGTAAATTTGTTGCAAGAAAACGAAGCATTTCAAATGGAAATGAAGAGATTCTGTTAATCAGATTGCTCAACTCTGTCTCATACCATGAAAACAAAACTCAAGTTGTCTCCTTATCATTAAAGGACTCTTCTCATGGCAGTGTTTTGAAGACAAGTTTTTCCCTTCTTGAACAGGTCAAACTGACTCATAAACATGGTCTACAAAACTAGTATTACAGCAGGTGATGTGAGATTTAACCTTCACAAAGAACTTTACGCTGTGTTTTAACATATCAAAACCACAAGAAGTGCATACTGTCCTTACTAGACCAACCCAAAACCAGTATCAACACTCCAAATGGCAGCAAGGATGTCTCTTTCAAAGACTGTGTAGTCTTTGTAATGTCCTGGAAGTTTTAACAGGTGGAAGCAGGTTGAAGACCCTGGGTAGGTGCTCTCCACAACTTCAACATCCAAGTGTCTGGGAAGCACATTCCAGCCAACCCAAAACTGCACAAGTTTTCCAAGAAGGTTTGGAGAAGCTACCACAAAAGAGAAGAAAATACACATTTCTGTTTTAGATATAACTACTTTGCAAAACCCTAAATATGATGTGACTCTAAAATGACCAAACCGTATGTTGTTCAGAGAGTAAAGAGAAAATAAAAGCATGTAAACTATTTGACCTAAAGTAAGTTATCTATCCTGTTTGAGAGCTCCAGTTAAATAATCCATAAGGGTTAACATTAGTAACACATCTACTTACAATTCTCAACAAATGTGCGAAGGAATCCTGTGATCCTGCATGCATCCTCCAAAGACACGTCACTGTCCTCTTGGTCCTGTGTGGGCCACTGTATCTTGTCCAAAACCACCTAAAAAAAGTAAATTTGATGATCTTTTAAAACACAATTTTCCAAACAGCTAAAGACACTACAAAACAATGGCATATTAAGTGTAAGGCATTCAACACTGATTAAAGCTTTACAGTAGTTAGGGCATGACCAGATTCGAGTGCGATTGAAGGACCAAGCTAGTTGTGTCTGTATAAAATAAATATAACTATCACTTTCTGATGATTATTGAATAATCATCCAAAAACTTTGCTAACTGACAAAGTAACACAGTGGTCACTGCATTTAGATCTATAACACAGGTACAGCACTGCATGTACGCTTTACTAAAAAAATGAAATACATTTTTTATGCAAGTTGCAATGTATATTTTGTGAATTAAATATATTCGAAATCTTCTTTTAAATTTACAGTTACATCCCAAACTGTTGAAACTAGCGTCTAGAATATGTTTTTGTCCAACTAACAATCTTGACAGGGTTTAAAAGTATGCTCAAATAAAAATATGATTATTTGATAAGAAACATCTGCAAGATGCATTTTCAAGCGAGCAACTTATTTCAACTCTACACTCAAAATAACAGTAATGTACTTAAACTGGCTTCCTAAAAGTGGAAAATATGACTTCTCTTTTTTAGGCAAGGGGGAGGGTTTTTAACTCTGAGCATATACCTGTGGTGTGTACTGCGTATCTGATGTCCTTGGAAAAAGAAGGGGGATTGTATCTTTCCTCTCTGTTAGCAAGGGCCAAATCAGCGTCTCCTTCAAACCTCGCCGTAACTGTTTGACTTGTCTGGAAGTCCTTTGAAGAACCTGTAAAAGATTTGTGCCACATCAGAAAACACAAGCTGCCTTGCTAATCTTCAACCCATTAACATTTGTTATTGTATCTCTCTGGAGAAAAATAAGCCAGAAGTGTAAATCAAATCCAGTTTAATAAATCTACAACCTGCTCCAGAAGAATGGTGTACTCACAGCATGGAGCAACAGTTTATCAAGCAGCCATCTCCTGTTCTCAGAGGTGACCGTAGGCAGATCCCAGGACAATGCCAGCTCATTGATGCTGTCCTTTTCATCAGGTGTTAATTCTTCTGTACCATCCAGCTTAGAAAGAAAATCAGAATTAATTATTGATATCTGAATTACATTTTTTCTCACATAAATGTTTTTTTTTATTAGACCTTTATGTTGATCCAGTGAATAAATTATATCAAAAATGTATTATTCTAAAACCAATCAGAGACAATTTTTTGGCACCATCAGATACTCTTTACTTTTGTTTCCCTACTTAATGATAAATGCTTAAGGAAAGTGATCATACTGTCTTGAATGTTTCACGGATATCAAAGTCAGCACAGTCTTTGATATCTATGGTGGCTTCTTCTGGGGATCCACCAAAGAGCACATGTAGAATTGCTGGGCTCAGTCCACCAAGGCATGGCCCATCATGTAGAAATGAATGACCAATCATTCGTCCAGCAACAATGAAGAAGTCACTCTCCAGAAGGAAGGTAGACGTAGAGGGAATCAAATGATCTTTTTCACCCTCAAACAGGAGAGTTCCTGCAGGGGCTTAAAATAAAAGAGAGCAGTCCAAAAACACATGGATGGTTATTTAAAGGAAATAGATATTGTACTGGCATGCAGCTTCAGTAGAGTACATATCAATCAGCCACTGGGTACTCAGTTTGACCATTTAAAAACAGTGAAATTCATGTGAACATGTATTCATGAGAGCAAATAAATGCACAGCAATAGAAACAGATTTATCTTCAGTGTGTGAATGGCACAGACCAACACAGAGCTCAGTGGCTTATCTAGTGATCCAAACGTGATGTGGGATAACTATAATAATAATAATACTTTATGCTTACTGAATCTAATATCAAAACCAAACTGCAGTTTGGAAATGATTGTTGCAAAGAAATGGCGAGTCACCCCATCACAAGTCATAGGATCTCCTGAGAAAACAACATCAAATGTATAAATCAGTATAAAACACAGCAAAAATGTCATGGGACGATCTGGACATCAACTACTTACAACTATTTGTGGTGTGTGTGTGTGTGCCATGTGTTACAGATTTTTACCTTTTAGTGTGCATGTCAAAGGGGAAGCCCACTCAACATGAGCCAATTTGTAAAAAGAAAGGATTGTCCTCTCCCTGTCCTCTGCACTGTCTCCAAGATCCATGACAAGACTCAGTGGTTTCCCAGTTGCATGCTGGTTTAAAATATCTTCTTTGAACTTCATTGCTGCCTCTGCAGGATCTTCTTTGATTTTCCAATCTAAAATGTTAAAAAAATATATTTGTAATTTGAATACAAATGTTGAGGAAACTACAAACAGATCATATGATATGTGGAGGTAAAGTAACACACCAGGAAATCCTCTGTCCTCAGCCGGCTCTAGATCAGTGATCTCATGAGTATGCATTTCTCCCTGATGTGGCTTTGAGATTTCTGTGTTGCTGGCCCTGGCAGTCAGACTCTCCTGTGACCTTGTTAACATGCTCACAAATCTACTCTCTCTTTGGGGAGTGCATAGATTTTCATTGGCTACCTCCATTTGCTCCTCAACACTGCTCTGTGATTGCCTTAGACATATAGAGATCATTTTATTAGTGGTCATATTGCAGGACACAGTTGCAAAAATGTCAATGAACTATATAACCAGATTGCAATTCAAACTCTTATTTCAGAACCAAAATTGTCAGACCTACAGACCTCCAGGATTTTGCATTTACGGGGTTACCTGAAGAACATTTAGGCCTATATTTAACAGTGAAAAAGATTTTCATCCCAATGTTTCCCCTTTTTATTTTCTAATACTTTTTGCAATATAGGCTTGATCCTTCATACATGAAGACACTATTGAAATAATCTACAAATGCTTGCTGAGGGGATCTCACATTGCCTCATGTTCCCTTTCTTGATGTATGACATACAGTACATGCATTGTGCTTTCAAACATGACACTAGTCTGTACCTCATGCATTCATCACTGTGGGCCTTTATGCTCGAAAAAGGAAACTCTTCTTCACATCGGACACATTTCTGGGGTGGTCCAGCCAGCTCATTACTGCTTCCTGGTTGACCTATCTGTAGAGGACAACAAAACAGCATTAAGTATAACAATTTAACTGTCACTCAAAGACTACAAGAGCACTTTTAAATTGAAAAACATACAGGCTCCAGGTTCAGGGTCCTTTGAAGTGGGCGAATGAAAATGGTAGCATGTCCAATCTGAGTTTGTGGATCTTTTAGATGGCGAACATGGTAGCCTTCATTGGGACAGGGGATGAGGACCAGTTGACGACTTCTGATTGTTCCCGAAATTTTGAGAAGTTCAAATCCCCCTCCCTGTCTAAGTGGAGGGAATGCTTCAAATAGAAAGTCTCTGAATTTGTCTGGATTCTCCTGACTACCTGAAATAAAAACACAGAGAATATAGTAGCAAGTGCAATCAGAAGAAGTAATATTTGTATTAAATAGGACTATTTCATTCAAATAACAAATTTACATATGCACAAGACATCCTCCAAAATACAATGTACATTTTTTGTCATAATACTGCACAAACCTTGAAATGTCAGACGCTTGTCTCCTAAACCTGCAGCTGCAAGCCTCTGTTTGGCAAATTTGGTTGGGACAAGCATTGCATTTTTGTCGCTCAGACAGCAGAAGTTGTGCGTGTAGGAATGAGTTTGTGAAGCAACAGCAATGGAGCGCCTTGTTGTTGACAACCTTCTCCCTCCTTGGGTATATGGACCAAACAATCTCAAAACTTCAGCTAGGATTAAGTGAAGACAACAGGCATTAATTACTGAGTACATTTTAATAACTGCACAATATTAATGAAAACCATGAGGTGACCAGATTTCAGAAATGAAAATTGGTAGGCACATTTCAGTAGTCAAAATATTGGCAAGATATCCAGTTTCATTATCTTGGAGAGACAAAGGGAGACACTTTTCTTTTGAAGTATTTTTTATCAAGGTAACTGTAAGGTAAAAAAAACTGTGGTTAAGGCTGCCTGATACAATTGAGTATTTCTTGATTATCTTAAAAAATTGTCAGAAAATAATAGTTCCATGTCATGGTGCCATAAATGCCTCATTCCATGAAAAAGTTTAAAAAAAAAAAATCTGATTATTGGACACAACTGAGCAAACAAAAATACAGGTTCATAAGAAATGTGCTAAATGTCAAAAGTTTTAAAATGTACCTTTTCTTGTCTTCCAAGGTTTAAGGTGAATTTAAGAAGGCCAGTATTACAACACTAGTTTGAGATTTTGTGAAATGGTAAAACATGTTGTCTCAGGTAGGTATCCTTTATTATAGGGTATTTATAGGGTATAATAATGCAAACTTCAATACCATCGTCGTATTACTCCAGCCATATAACGACAGATATCATGGACCTTCATCTGATTGAGACATCCTATTATTTTTGGTTATCACACGCATTCACCGATATTTAAGACTTTAGCCAGTTACTACCAGCTAGGGCACGACACGACATCCCGTAGTTAGCTCTAAAAAGGCGGGGGAATCTGCATCACTACATCAACAATGTTGCATATTACCCAACAGATCTATAATATTATATTCAACACAATATTCAAAACACAATACACGCATTCTTCAGTTTAGAAGAAGCTTAGTTTATGACTTTATATTACAGATGTGTTAAAGTTCAAAAACCCACCGTCCACAGGGTGTCTATGTGAGGGTGAAGGGGAGGGCTGACGGGTACTTTCAACGTTTGTGGCTCCTGGTGCTGCACAAAAATACAGTGAGTGTCACATGGTTGACAAAGTCCATTCAGTTGACTTTATATTCAACATATGCAATGACCTCTAAACTTATTTGACTGAGCAACAAAGTTGTTACTTACTGTTTTCAAGCTGGTTGGCTAGCTCCCGCAGCACCTCTGGAAGCGTCCTGTCACTCGCCATTGCTAATGTGAAAGTCTGAAGGCAGTTGAGTTGAATCGATTGCTTCTGTCTGGTTTGCCCAGTAAACCAATCCTGCTTCAGAGTGGAGTAAGGACCGCCAACTTAATTTGCATATATACTTTTCCTCTGACAAAATAGACCCAGAAATACATAAATGAATACATGTGGAAATACAGAAATACGTAAATGAATGAATCAATAAATAAATGAATGAATGTGGAAATGCAATGATAGAAAAATGAATAAAATAAAAAAAATCTAACATATATATAGAGAAATAAATGTGTTGTGTATGTGCATGCGTAATTGAGAAAATAAATAAAAAAATTAATATAAAATATGGTAATAATGAGAAAGAATATAAGCATTAAATTATTTATTTATTCATTTATGTATTTATTTCGGAATTCATTTATTTATTCAAGTATTTATTCAATTATTAATACATTTATTTCTGCATTTATTTATTCATTCATTTATTTATTTATTTCTAATTATGTCATTTTTTTTCCCTCATATGAATCCAGCGATCCGAGTTCAAATCTCGGTGGGACCTGCTTTTGAGGTGTCGCAGGTGCCTTGCGACTGGTCGGACGGCAAGCAACACAGGTGCCCAGCACCAGTGAGCCCTTGAACAATCCAAGGGTTATCGGGTCAGCCGATCCTCCTGAAAGGTTCAGAGGCCACTGTAAATTCCGGCTCGTACTAACCATCAAATGGAACTGTAGTCGCTCTTAACAGCGCATGCATGCCCTACTGATGTAAAGCATAGTGTACACATTGGACTGGAATTTGCTGATGAAGGCAAAAGGCAGGGATGAACCAATGAACTCATCCTGCTTTACTTACGGTACATTGATGACTGCTTGGTTGGCAATTTGATTTAGATTGCCTCCATTGTAGTAGGGAAGGTTAACCCTTCCTCAGCTCACCTCGGCTGGAGAGCAGCACGAGCTTGAAGCCCCTGTCCTTGTGGGTAAAACAATTAGCTGCTGGTAGGAAGCATAAGTCTCCCCGTCGGGGAATCGAACCCCGGTCTTCCGCGTGACAGGCGGAGATACTGTCCACTATACTAACGAGGACGTGTGCCCTTGTGGTCCCTGGCACACGACCGCGGTCTTCCTGTCTTTACCAGGACAGTGCAGACATTCCGAGGGAGGCATGGCCAACTATGGGGTCCAATATACGACACACAGCAGGTCCGGAGCCTTAGTTCCCCCTTTACTGAAGAGCCCACAAAAGCGCATTGTGGGAGGCAGGGTCGCAGCCGGTGCCAAGCAGTTGGGTTGAACTCTTTCTTGTGTTAGATATTGATCGTTGTCACATAATAAGAGCAACTGAGGGCTGGTGCATTCGTCTCCTCTTGATGGCTTTTCGTGCCTTCGTTGTGTATGAAACACATACGCAGTCTTTCACGATGCTCTCAAATATCTGTGTGAGCAGACTGTATGTGTTGATGAGGGCGGTGGCGCTTACGGGGGCTTCCTTCAGGATGGCTGTGCACAAAGCTGGGTGGGGGAAAAATCTGAAAATAGCCACAACAGGAAACTGGACTACACCGCTGCGCAGCATCAAGACTCACCGGGGATCGAGCGCATGACATGAATCATCGACCAACTGTGACGAAAGCACCGGTTTCCGTAGTGTAGTGGTTATCACGTTCGCCTCACACGCGAAAGGTCCCCAGTTCGAAACTGGGCGGAAACACTTTGATGCGTTGCTGTTGTTTCCAGTGGAGATTGCCGCACTTATCAGAAAGTGGCCAGTCGTAAGGAGTAGGTGTGGGACGGTCGTGAAGCTGCAGGAACGCATTCTGGAACCAAGTCCGAAACAAAGCATTTCAGAACTCTCAATTTAGCGTATGACAAAGAGGAGGCAATATTGCAACTGCCACTCAAACAAGACAGTGTGCTGTACAAACATCTAACATCTTCGCAGTCCCACCGAGATTTGAACTCGGATCACTGGATTCAAAGTCCAGAGTGCTCACCATTACACCATGGAACCAGCTTGAAGGTTGCGCACGCAGTTGTGAACATGTTTCTCACTTGACTTCAGCCTACCTACTGTTGCGACAGATACTGCCCTGTAACAGGACTGAGCTTAAGTCCAAGCGACCAGAAACCTCAGCTAAGCCAAAGCTGTGTTCACAAACTAAAGGACTAGTAATATCAGCAGAGCAATTGGTACTCAAGTTGTACACATGAGCAAAGCCAGGTACCTGCAACTGGATTTTTGTAGAAACTGCTTTGGCCTTCCATTAGTCTTCCTCCCCACTGCAAGGAGCGATGTCTTCGTCCTCCAGCCCAAAAGGTTGTTCTTGTTGTTGCCAGGTGAAAACAGTAGCAGTCTGCACCCTGAATGGAGCCAAAAGGTTTGTTACGTGACCGTGTCGGCGTGCCGCGCCCTGTGACCGTGCTGCCCATCTAGTCAGGATGGCCGAGCGGTCTAAGGCGCTGCGTTCAGGTCGCAGTCTCCCCTGGAGGCGTGGGTTCGAATCCCACTTCTGACATGACGTGCTTTTCCCTGCCACTGTTGTCTGCCACATGATGCTGACAGAGATTACTCATCAAGTCTTTACACGGCAGGCGGCATGAAGACAATAAAACACTGTGCTCGTAGTACGGCGGGCGTGCCTGACACGCTAAACTGAGACGGTGCCGTTTGTGTGGCCTCTGACTCCTGCTTTTTGCACGTGTTGCTCTCAGCAAAGAATGAACATGCTGCTCTCAGCCTCAGCCCTCGTAGCTGACCACGTTACTTTAGACAGCCAGTTAAAGTTGCTTTTTCATGCGGTCGTCTGTTTCACTGGTATTTCTTAGTGCCTACCGTCTCTTGTTGTGTGCACAGTAACAACCATACATGTTGATGGCATGTAAGACCGTGTTCGACAGCTGTCTCTGGAAGCCATGCGACGGTGCCATGGTGTAATGGTTAGCACTCTGGACTCTGAATCCAGCGATCCGAGTTCAAATCTCGGTGGGACCTGCTTTTGAGGTGTCGCAGGTGCCTTGCGACTGGTCGGACGGCAAGCAACACAGGTGCCCAGCACCAGTGAGCCCTTGAACAATCCAAGGGTTATCGGGTCAGCCGATCCTCCTGAAAGGTTCAGAGGCCACTGTAAATTCCGGCTCGTACTAACCATCAAATGGAACTGTAGTCGCTCTTAACAGCGCATGCATGCCCTACTGATGTAAAGCATAGTGTACACATTGGACTGGAATTTGCTGATGAAGGCAAAAGGCAGGGATGAACCAATGAACTCATCCTGCTTTACTTACGGTACATTGATGACTGCTTGGTTGGCAATTTGATTTAGATTGCCTCCATTGTAGTAGGGAAGGTTAACCCTTCCTCAGCTCACCTCGGCTGGAGAGCAGCACGAGCTTGAAGCCCCTGTCCTTGTGGGTAAAACAATTAGCTGCTGGTAGGAAGCATAAGTCTCCCCGTCGGGGAATCGAACCCCGGTCTTCCGCGTGACAGGCGGAGATACTGTCCACTATACTAACGAGGACGTGTGCCCTTGTGGTCCCTGGCACACGGCCGCGGTCTTCCTGTCTTTACCAGGACAGTGCAGACATTCCGAGGGAGGCATGGCCAACTATGGGGTCCAATATACGACACACAGCAGGTCCGGAGCCTTAGTTCCCCCTTTACTGAAGAGCCCACAAAAGCGCATTGTGGGAGGCAGGGTCGCAGCCGGTGCCAAGCAGTTGGGTTGAACTCTTTCTTGTGTTAGATATTGATCGTTGTCACATAATAAGAGCAACTGAGGGCTGGTGCATTCGTCTCCTCTTGATGGCTTTTCGTGCCTTCGTTGTGTATGAAACACATGAGCAGTCTTTCACGATGCTCTCAAATATCTGTGTGAGCAGACTGTATGTGTTGATGAGGGCGGTGGCGCTTACGGGGGCTTCCTTCAGGATGGCTGTGCACAAAGCTGGGTGGGGGAAAAATCTGAAAATAGCCACAACAGGAAACTGGACTACACCGCTGCGCAGCATCAAGACTCACCGGGGATCGAGCGCATGACATGAATCATCGACCAACTGTGACGAAAGCACCGGTTTCCGTAGTGTAGTGGTTATCACGTTCGCCTCACACGCGAAAGGTCCCCAGTTCGAAACTGGGCGGAAACACTTTGATGCGTTGCTGTTGTTTCCAGTGGAGATTGCTGCAATTATCAGAAAGTGCCCAGTCGTAAGGAGTAGGTGTGGGACGGTCGTGAAGCTGCAGGAACGCATTCTGGAACCAAGTCCGAAACAAAGCATTTCAGAAGTCTCAATTTAGTGTATGACAAAGAGGAGGCAATATTGCAACTGCCACTCAAACAAGACAGTGTGCTGTACAAACATCTAACATCTTCGCAGTCCCACAGAGATTTGAACTCGGATCACTGGATTCAAAGTCCAGAGTGCTCACCATTACACCATGGAACCAGCTTGAAGGTTGCGCACGCAGTTGTGAACATGTTTCTCACTTGACTTCAGCCTACCTACTGTTGCGATAGATACTGCCCTGTAACAGGACTGAGCTTAAGTCCAAGCGACCAGAAACCTCAGCAAAGCCAAAGCTGTGTTCACAAACTAAAGGACTAGTAATATCAGCAGAGCAATTGGTACTCAAGTTGTACACATGAGCAAAGCCAGGTACCTGCAACTGGATTTTTGTAGAAACTGCTTTGGCCTTCCATTAGTCTTCCTCCCCACTGCAAGGAGCGATGTCTTCGTCCTCCAGCCCAAAAGGTTGTTCTTGTTGTTGCCAGGTGAAAACAGTAGCAGTCTGCACCCTGAATGGAGCCAAAAGGTTTGTTACGTGACCGTGTCGGCGTGCCGCGCCCTGTGACTGCGCTGCCCATCTAGTCAGGATGGCCGAGCGGTCTAAGGCGCTGCGTTCAGGTCGCAGTCTCCCCTGGAGGCGTGGGTTCGAATCCCACTTCTGACATGACGTGCTTTTCCCTGCCACTGTTGTCTGCCACATGATGCTGACAGAGATTACTCATCAAGAAAAAGGGAAGAAAAGAGAAGAAAAACGAGAAAAAGAGAAAGGAACGAAAAATTCGGCCGTTTCCCCGCAATTAAAGTGTTAAAAAGTGATTTCCTCGAAAACTAGTAAACTTTGATACTTTGTATGCGCCGCGTGCGGGATACGAACCGACGAACCTGAAGGAAGCTGAGACCGCAGTATGACTCTCTGCTGTGTGACGCACATTGCCTTATATGGACCTTGCTTTCGGGTCGAAGGGCAAAGGGGTTCCCCCATTCAGAAAATAGGTCACTGAGTGCGCGCAAGGAAACCTCATTAAATGAGTGTAAATAATTACGTACAGCTGATGTTTTAGAAAGCATTATTATGTATCACTGTGATACGGAAGAGGATTAGAGGCACTGAAAAAATTATTATTCTGAGATTTAAGTCAGAATTCTGACTTTAATCTCAGAATTCTGACTTTAATTTAAAAGAAGAATTTAAAAAAAAATGTTGAACTTAATTTTTTTTTTCAGTGGCCCTAATCCTCTTCTTAACTGTGAATACAATTGTGAATACTTTTTAAAATTCTGAATATTTTCATTACAGTAAATAATTCATTTTTTCTTCTTTCCTCTTTCTGCAGGAATGGAAGCTGCCTCATCACAAGACTTGAATAGCAGTTCCCCAACCCTAGACCTTCATAGAGGACTTTTTCTCATGTCTGCTGGAGACCACCTTCAACATGGAACTGAAAATGCCTCCTCTTAGCATCTTTATTTTTCTGTGTCAAAGCAGATTATTTTGCATGTTTTATCTTCAGACTATTTACCCGTAAATTATGCACCATGTTACTGTTGGTGATTGTTGTAAACATCATTGTCAATGTTTTTTTGTGTTGTTTACTTCAATTTTCAATAAAGACACATTTTCTGTAGTTGTGTTTGTTTGTAGAAAATATAACAATTTATTGCACACTATCATAACTTACAAAACAACAAAAATAAACATAAATACTTACAACTATATACAATTTTTACAGTTTTAATTTAGTGTGCCATTTTAGTTATTATTTACAAGATCAGCCTACTTCTGGAATTTCTTCCTCATTTCCTCCAGCCACTGCTGTTTGGTGAGGGTCTCAAACTCAGGGCAGTACACTTTGCCATAGTACTGGCTGTGGCCAGTTTCGGCATTCCTGAACTGGCCACACTTTTTGCAGGTGTTAGCCTCCACTGTCCTCCTGTATGGCCTCTTGGGTGGGGCTTCTTCTTGGCTTGTAGCTGCACCTGTCTGAGGGAAAACTGCCACAGGATATATAACTGGCACTTGTATTAGTCTGACATTTTGTCCAGGTGGAGAGACAAACTGGGTTGTCAGACTGGGTGCTGGTGCTGGGGGGCCGGCAAACAGAGGCCTCTTGCCCGGTATTTTCGGTAAGATGGTGCGGGGGACCTGACTAGGACCCCTCTGCCTCTGCTGTGCCTGACCAGCTGTGCTCTCTGGCAGCCAGTACTGGTGCTCCTGCTGCGCTGGTGCAGGCTGAGCAGCTAGCACTCTTGCCTCCTGAAGAGGCTCTGCAGATTCAGAGATGGCTGGAGGTAGGACGGCACCCTGAAGCAGCACAGACAGTTCCTGTCTCTTCTGCCTGGAGTTGAACCACTGGATCAGGGTGTTCTGGTTGACCTCCACCAGCTGAATGGCTGTCTGCTGCATCACCAGAGAGTTCCCTAGCACCAGCTGCCTTATCCTGTGGTAATCCCTCAAGATAAGGGACCACCTCGAGACAGCTGTCTTCCCTCTCCTCACTGGGCCTTGGTGAATGCTGCAGAGTCGAATGAAAATGTTCTCCACCAACCGACAGCAGTTAGGCCACTGAGCAGGCGCGCTACTTGCACCTAACAGGCAGCGGGCAGTGCTCTCCACACCAGGCGTGGTTGAGGGCTTCTTCGGTGTTCTAAACCTTCCAGTCAGGAGCCTGTCCTGGTGTCGAGCAGCATATACCACCCGCTGCCTGTCCCGCTCGTTGAGGCTGTCCCACAGGCCTTTGATGGTGCTGGCCTGCTGGTTGGTGAGACACAGGGACGTCTGACTCCAAAGCTCCACCAAAACTCAGCGAGTCTGTCCACGTTCTGGTAGCCAGGGACATTCTGCTCGTCCACAGCCTGTTCAAAATATGAAATATTTTTGAAAGTATTAATGTAAATCCTTCAATTACAGGGACCTTTACCGACACATTTATGTTGTTCTTCATTGAATGAAATATAGGTGCATAACTTTTAACACACTGACACTTACCACATCATCATCATGAGGCTGCATATCAACTCCAGTCTCAGAGGATGAAGTTGAGACCAGAGATGACGAAGCAGAGGCTACTGCAGATGGGCCAGGAGCTAGTGATGCACAATATGAAAAAAACAGCCATCAATATTACAAATTTAACAACTGCGATATGCTGCAAAAATAGTGAGGAATCATTATCATGATTGCAACATAATTCTTATTTTCACTGCACTGCACCTAGCCATATCATAATTTCAATAATACTAAGATTTATTTTTTAAGTCTTACAGGGAGCTATGGCCAGTGGGCTGGGAGCTGTCCCGAAGGAGGTGCTAGGAGCTGGGATGAAGGAGGTGCTCGAAGCTTGGCTGGAGGAACTGCAAGGAGCTGTTGTGGAGGAGGTGAGCTGAGCTGTGGACACACTAGAGCTCAGGCCAGGAGTCAGAGTGGCAGGGGCATGGAGAGCTTCCTGGTCCAGCACTGTTGGGTCCTCTGCTGCTTCGGCAAACCCCTCATCTTCCTCCTCATTGTCCTCCACATTATGCTCCTCCACCATCTGAGCAGTCTCCTCCGAATCAGGGTGCATATCCTGCAGTGCCTGACCAGTCTGCCGGAACAGATACTGCAGCCCTATGAGCTCTCCTGAAACAACAGAGGTAAGATGGATCATTAACAAAGTTGTGCAAATTATTTTTTTCATAATGAGTTGAATTTTGAATTTATTAAAATAATGCTAACCAGTGTAAGGGGAGGGTGGACAGAACTCTGGGACCACCTTCCTGCCAAACAGCTTCTCATAGTTCCTGTTCACACAGTGAAGCAGGTCACCCGAGTAGCTGCGGAAAGCAGATGGTCCAGCCGACAGGGCAGCACTACCACGGTCCTGGTTCCACCTATGGAGTCCTTCAAGCAAGTAAACCTGAAAATTCAGGCTGTTGGCACTGGTTCCTAGAAGTAAATAAGTAAGTAAGTAGGTAAGTAAGTAAGTAAGTAACATTTTGTTTAAACAGCACTTCTTAAAACACTTGGTAATAAAATACATTAATGACTATTACAATTTGTGCTATTGCTGGACTAAATAACACATTAACAAACATACTGTATATTACAGACACAAACCTGGGATGAAGCGGTTGAGGTGCAAATGAAAGGACTCCAAAGATGTAGAGCCCCTGGTGCACCTGAATGTGGGCAACCGCACACCTCCCTTAGTGAGCTCCCCTGTTTTTGTGTAGAGAGACACACCTGGCGGGTCCTGGATGCATTTGATGTGCTTGCTTTGGACATGCCAGATGTGCTCCATCCTGTCCATGTCAAACAGGGGAACTCCAAGAGAGTCGTTGCCACTGGTCCCCGTCAGCCCCTGCAGCAGCTCCTCCAGCATCTGGGTGGTGGCCTCTTCACCCCGGGTTCTCCTCCGACAATGGAGGGCCAGCTCCCCCCTGGACAGATGCCTGTTGATGTCCTGATCTGTGACTGCCATGCCCTGGGACTGAAGCTGCTGTTTTTTTGCTTCGCGCAACAGAGCTAAATCAGCTGCATCCCACTCAAATATGCACGCTGACAGGCGTGACATAAAGACTGGGTACAACTGATGAGCATCTGTTGCGCATCCCAGGGCAATTCTGCGCATGAAGTGCCAGATATCGAGCCTGACGATGAGGTCAGGCCACCCACCGAATCTGGCCTCCAGCTTGGTCTCCCCAGCGTTGGAGCAGCAGCCACAGTCCACATACAGGGCAACAGGGGGATGGACACCAGCTTTCTGGTAACGCTGTACCAGGTCTGCTGCCATCATGTCCAGGCCAGCTCCCTCCTGAGCGGTCAGCACACTGATCAGAATCTGACCATGCTCATTCCCCACGGAGGTGAGCCAGAGAGCTGTCCCTTTAGCCGTGCCGGCAAGCTTCTTGGTGATCTGAAGGGAAAAAAAGAAGTAAAAAAGTGATTATTTTCATGAATATTAATTTACTGTGAGTAGTTAATAATATCAGTTTCTGTATTAAAGAATGTGAAAACAATTTAAACCTTTTTGGTCGAGTCCATCTTTAAAATTGTGCCAAAGGTGGATGTTATCCTGGCCTTGATGTCCTCGAGCCTTGTCAAGATGTCCTGGCTGTAGACAGACAGGAGCCACTTGCAGCTTGGCACCACAGAAGGCTCAGGGGGCTCAGGGAAAGTCATGGGCAGCAGTCCGGGGCGCTGCTGAAAGTCCACACACTCTGTGGTGTACCTGGCAACCCGATGCAGCCACTCCTCAGAGTGGTTTTCCATCAGCTGCTTAACAATCCGTGTTGGACTGTTACCCAGACCTCTCTCCCGCAGGAAGCGGATCACCCGGATGTCACAGGCATATCTAAGTCAAAGACAGGTGTATCAGTGGAATTGTTTTACATAATTCTGTTGACAAGGCAAGAGAGAAAAGATTTAATACTTACTTCTGGGTCAGGATCACCCGGAATTCAGACCTGTGAGCCAAGTCCAGCTGCCTGAGGACAGTTTGGCTCCAAGACACGTGGGTGGCTCTACATTTGGTGCAGGTCAGTGTCTCTGTCACCATATTGTAGGTCCTGTCCACGTCAAGGACCCGCCGTGCCCTCTTATGCAGCCCTGCTCCTGTGAGTTGGTGCTGTTGACAGGCTGCATTAGGACAGACCACTTTCACCTTCCACAACTTGTATGGCATCCATACAAACAGTGGATGGGCAAAGAAGCGGTCTGGTGCTGGAGCCTGGTTGTACAGGTGACTCGGCTGAGGTGGAAAGTGCCACAGCTTCAGATGGTCCTGAAGCTGCAGTCTCCCTTTTGGCCCCGTCCTCAGGATAGATTTTTCAATCCATTTGTGGTCTTCGGGCGGCAAACCTTCTGACCACAAACGGGGCAGGGGGGAGGTTGAAGCTGGTGCTTCTGTCCTAGTGTCAGCAGCAGACTTTAGAATAAAAAAAGCAGAATATAGTTTATATTGGTTTAAGAGACTCCTGATGTAAATGATGTAAAAATGTTAAATTACTTACAGACACAGTGGCAACCACAGCTGCTGGACTGGGGACAGGTGCTGGACTGGGGACAGGTGCTGGACTGGGGACAGGTGCTGGACTGGGGACAGGTGCTGGCGCCTGGCTCTCTGCTTGAGAAGTTGAAGCCTTGAGACACACAGCAGGAGTTATATTCAGATTAGTAAAAACTACAAGCAATTCACCACAGCATTAAATCTGTGAAATTATACAAGCACTCCATATAAAAAACTATAATGATATTGTTACTGCTTTAAAATGTAATTTCCGCTCAAGTGGATTTAAAGGTTTTTAATATCTTTATAAAAAGTTTGTATAATAACACCTTTACAACAGTAAGTATAATCTTTATTACTCACTGAGACAGGAGTGCTGGAAGGAGCACTGGTACTTTCCTCAGCAGGGTCTGTGACTGTGATTTGGGTCTGTAAAGCATTCAGTATTAGTTACTTACCACAATTATGTCTCAAGCTTAAACGTTGCATAAAATCTTTATTTACCTTGGTTACTCTTCTGGCTTTGCTAAGATTTGGTTTTGCAGCAGCAACATGCGCTCCACCAAATCTTGGCTTAGTAAACTGAAAGACAACAAAGCAGAGGGCTTTGTCAGGGCTAAGTTGAGGACTTTATAGTCAAACTATCGTCCAATATACATAAAGGTAAATATTGTGTTCATAGCAGGGGTCAGTTTATGCATTGTATTAATTGTCTGATTACCATTGCCAAACTCAAAATGGGTCGTGTCTTTTGGCCCTCAGGTCTCAGTCCTGGTACTACTGGAGCACTCTGGGCTGGACTGGATGGTGGAGCCTGTTGAACAGCTACGGAACCCACCAGAGGACCAGCTGCTACCCTCTGGACAGGGTCCCCTGCTGCTGCAATCTGTTGCCCCACAGGGCCTTGGACTTGACCCACAGCTGCAGCTGGTTGCCCTCCAGTCCGCGGAGCAACACTTGGTGTGGATGGCTGTTATTCCAAGACAGAGTAGACACAGTTTTAATTGTTGTAGCGACATACATAAACAAACACTGTCTCAGATAAACACTCTCAATAGTTTTACCTTTGGTTGATGAAATCCACATTGGCACTTCCTCTCTTGCCCAAACAATGACCTCTGTCCATGAGTCTGCATCGGACATTTCTCAATCTACAAGCAATAATCACACATTTGATTGACTATGGAATAATCATCACAGTGTATAGCTTATGGATCTGATAGAAAGTTTGCCAATTTTATATTAGTTAACGAATGAAAACTAAGACCTTATTTTGTATTTGTTACAAGTTATGGGTAAAATGTATAGGAAGAGTAAATTGTATACTGGTCCATAAATAAACTCATACCCTCTGATACAGCTCAAACCATTTCTTCTGCCTGGGAGCAGGTCTGTTGCCTTCACCTGCAGGCCAGGACCCAGTGCTGGCAAACCTTCTCAGACGGGACATCCACTCTGAGTCGGACATTGCCTTGTGCGATTTTGTCTTGGAAGACATTGCCTATTTTTAACATGAATGCAGATATTAATACATAAAAACAGTAATATACAGTAATTGCTTTATATTAAATCGGGTGCATTGGCTTTGTAATGTTGTAATACAACAATTAGAAAAAAAACTTAACTAAGTCACATAATACATATTGGTAGAGTTTTAAACACATGAATTAACAGGATTTATAACATGTATGTATATATGTATGTAACATTACAATGTTGGGTGAACTCTTTCAGGAGTTAGAAAGGTAGTAATAGAAAGCTGGGTAACTCATAGACTGTACCACTATCTTGTGTAGTAGGCATTGACTGTATAAAATGGTAGTAGCCCACTTACGTCGGGGAGTCTTAAAATGGTTGTCAGTGTAACAGAAAACCCTGCAACTTATTCGACGTTTAATTAGGACTCAAAGCTCATTCATTTACAGTAGGCTATTTGCACTATGTATACATTCTCATAGTGTTGGGTGATATATTTCTTAAATTCTAAAGCTGGTCGTAAATGGTGCACTGACTTCTTTATTGAAAGTAACGCTGTGAAATGTCTAGTACAGAGAAATGTTGGACGGTAATCGACTTTCTATCAATATAACAGAGGGAACACAGTACAATGGACAGTTTCCAAACATTAACCTGATGTTTATGAAGACAAATGATACACTGATGCCTTTATTATGTTAAACAAGGCAGAACTGTCAGAGAACTGCGGTGGTAACGGGGCCTATGAATGGGACAGTACTGCTGCGGTAACAGTGCTACTTGCTACCATTACAAGAATAATAAGATATATATTGCCTAAACACATTGTTTTTCACTCATAAGATCAAAACCGATTGTCGTAATCAAACAACTATATGTTAAGATGAAGTTCTACATTGTTCCATTTTTTCTTGTTGTTACACCGATACAGCCGGCTAATGACAACACTAATGAATGTCGGCCGCTGGATCGATTAAACTTCCAGTCAAAGTTCGCTAAATAAGTCAATGTGACGGTGGGTATACATACAAGAGGTACAATCATTTATTTTTCCTCTTAAAATGTGTTACACGACACTTTGTTGACGGATACTCACCATTTCGATACATGTAGCGAGTGGAAAATTTCGGACGTAATGACAGTGACCCGAAATGGCGAAAGGATACCCTCGCCCCGCCTCCCTCGGCTCTAACATTGCTGCGCTGTCATTGGTCAAATGTTGAACGCTGGGAAGAATTCGCCAACGCGATTGGTCCAGAATGTTGGAGAATGTTGGAGAATGTTGGAATAGCGAGATGCCATTGGCCGTAATCTTCAACATTACAGAATTCTAAACAGACGATCCAGCGGCTGCTGGCGTTCAGGTCGCAGTCTCCCCTGGAGGCGTGGGTTCGAATCCCACTTCTGACATGACGTGCTTTTCCCTGCCACTGTTGTCTGCCACATGATGCTGACAGAGATTACTCATCAAGTCTTTACACGGCAGGCGGCATGAAGACAATAAAACACTGTGCTCGTAGTACGGCGGGCGTGCCTGACACGCTAAACTGAGACGGTGCCGTTTGTGTGGCCTCTGACTCCTGCTTTTTGCACGTGTTGCTCTCAGCAAAGAATGAACATGCTGCTCTCAGCCTCAGCCCTCGTAGCTGACCACGTTACTTTAGACAGCCAGTTAAAGTTGCTTTTTCATGCGGTCGTCTGTTTCACTGGTATTTCTTAGTGCCTACCGTCTCTTGTTGTGTGCACAGTAACAACCATACATGTTGATGGCATGTAAGACCGTGTTCGACAGCTGTCTCTGGAAGCCATGCGACGGTGCCATGGTGTAATGGTTAGCACTCTGGACTCTGAATCCAGCGATCCGAGTTCAAATCTCGGTGGGACCTGCTTTTGAGGTGTCGCAGGTGCCTTGCGACTGGTCGGACGGCAAGCAACACAGGTGCCCAGCACCAGTGAGCCCTTGAACAATCCAAGGGTTATCGGGTTATCGGGTCAGCCGATCCTCCTGAAAGGTTCAGAGGCCACTGTAAATTCCGGCTCGTACTAACCATCAAATGGAACTGTAGTCGCTCTTAACAGCGCATGCATGCCCTACTGATGTAAAGCATAGTGTACACATTGGACTGGAATTTGCTGATGAAGGCAAAAGGCAGGGATGAACCAATGAACTCATCCTGCTTTACTTACGGTACATTGATGACTGCTTGGTTGGCAATTTGATTTAGATTGCCTCCATTGTAGTAGGGAAGGTTAACCCTTCCTCAGCTCACCTCGGCTGGAGAGCAGCACGAGCTTGAAGCCCCTGTCCTTGTGGGTAAAACAATTAGCTGCTGGTAGGAAGCATAAGTCTCCCCGTCGGGGAATCGAACCCCGGTCTTCCGCGTGACAGGCGGAGATACTGTCCACTATACTAACGAGGACGCGTGCCCTTGTGGTCCCTGGCACACGACCGCGGTCTTCCTGTCTTTACCAGAACAGTGCAGACATTCCGAGGGAGGCATGGCCAACTATGGGGTCCAATATACGACACACAGCAGGTCCGGAGCCTTAGTTCCCCCTTTACTGAAGAGCCCACAAAAGCGCATTGTGGGAGGCAGGGTCGCAGCCGGTGCCAAGCAGTTGGGTTGAACTCTTTCTTGTGTTAGATATTGATCGTTGTGCTTCCGGTCAGCAACCTGATGGAGTAGACGCGCACGTCCGAGCTCCCGACCTTTGCCACTTTTATTTGGTCATTTGACCTCATTTATCATACTTTTGTCTATATTATATCTAGTGCATAAAGTACAACTGAAACCATGTCTAAAAAACTGAAGAAAGACGAGCAGGGGCGAGAGGAATCCAGCATTGCTGCCACGATTTCGGCTTTGCTAACAGCGCAGCTAGCGGAGCACAAAGAGACACTTTTGGCGGAGATAAAAGTCACCTATGCGAAATATGAAGCCAAATTGGATACAGTACAAGCCACCGTGAATGATCACCAGCAACGCATTGATGATTTAGAGCAGTTTGCAAACTCTGTCGGAGATGTGGACGATAGGCTAGCTGCTATAGCTTCGGAGAATGCTAAGCTAAAAGCTAAGATAACAGACCTCGAAGGGAGAAGCCGCCGCAACAACATACGCCTCATTGGTCTCCCTGAAAACACAGAGGGCCCCCAACCAACTACCTTCTTTTCCCAACTGCTTTTTGACGTGTTTGGTGTTGATGTTTTAACGTCTCCGCCTGAGTTGGATCGGGCCCATCGCTCCCTAGCCGCCAGACCGGGACCATCGGACAGGCCGCGGGCCGTGCTAATCTGTTTCCACCGATTCCAAACCAGGGAGTTGGTGGTGCGGGCAGCTCGTAAACTGCGAGGCAAGCTGAAATACAACGACCATCCCATCCACATCTTTGAGGACTACACTCCCGAGGTTGCGGAACAACGCGCTCAGTATCGAGACGTCATGAAGAAGCTGTACGACCTAGGCCTCAAGCCTGCCCTTCGCTATCCTGCTAAGCTGTTCATCGTGACCGAAGATGGAACAAGATTGTTTCTCCCCTCTGTGAAAAAGGCAACAGACTTTATTGCATCGCATCGCCAAGACGCACAGCCTGCTGGTAACTGACATTTGATGTGGTTGGTATGATTAAACGTTACAATCTCCACCGCTTGCTAGTGAGGCCGACTGGCTACCCGTGCTAACACTGATGCTGCTCAATGGATGCACATTGACTGTCATAGAGCTGCACAGAGCTCTGTTGTGAGATGTTGTTTTCTTAGCTCTGTTCATTTGCTACTTGTTATTTCTCACTGAGCTCAGGCTATGCTGTTCTGACATAACAATATTTAAATACTTTTGCACTTTTTTACATATGTTTCCTGTTCGTTGACATAGTGTTTTTTGTATAATGAGGTTAGGTGACCTTAACTAAAACTACCTCAACTAAACGGGTCATAGGAGTTTTTGAGGTAAGTAGGAAGTCTTATAGTGCATTAAGCACAGTGGTGCAAAGGGCACCAAAGTTTTCTATTGGTTGTGGGGGTTTTACAGGCCTTTTTTGTTGTTGTTTTTATTTCGTTATGTTTGTTTTCTTTGTTTGTCTTTCTTGTTTGTTTACAGTTTTTCTTTTCAGCCCATCCGCAGATGCTCACGCGGTCCACCTCCCGCGCCTTGGGTCCCAAATGTATGTTACACACCTACAGCAACTCTGTAACATTGTTATTGAGGTATGACATCGAATAGTGCAGTTAGACTTGTGTCTTGGAATGTGAGGGGGACGGGGAGTGCTACTAAATTGGACCGTGTAATGACTCATCTGAATCGGCTCAAGGGTGATGTATACTTTCTTCAGGAGACGCACATGCGCAACAGGGAGACAGTCCGACTTAAGAAAGGTTGGGTTGGAGAAGTTTTCCACTCAACGTTTAATAGCAAAGCTAGGGGTGCTGCCATACTCTTTCGCAAAGGGGTTCCATTCGCAGTAGATAAATCTATATTAGATCCACATGGGAGGTTCGTAATGGTTTCTGGGAGACTCCTAGACATCCCTGTTATGTTTGTTTGTGTCTATGGTCCCAACTGGGATGACAATCTTTTCATAACCAGATTATTTACATCTTTTCCAGATCTTGGAGGCCATTATGTAATCATGGGAGGTGATTTTAATTTGGTTCAGGATCCAGTGCTGGATCGATCATCCAACAAAGTTGCTCCACCATCTAGGTCAGCTAAAACTTTAAGTACCCTATCACAACAATTCGGCCTTACTGACCCATGGAGGCATACCTTTCCAGGGACCAAAACGTACTCCTTTTTCTCTCAGGTTCACCACTCCTACTCAAGGATTGATTTTTTCCTTTTAGATGTGAGATTGCTTTCAAAAATAGTTAAAACTGATTATCATAGTATCGCTATCTCCGA
>NW_023260077.1:0-7500 GCF_009762535.1 Notolabrus celidotus
TGTCTTCAGAGTTGTGTCTCCAGAGTTGTCTCCAGAGTTGTGTCTTCAGAGTTGTGTCTCCAGAGTTACCTGTGTCTCCAGAGCTGTGTCTCCAGAGCTGTGTCTCCAGAGCTGTGTCTCCAGAGTTACCTGTGTCTCTTTGACTTTTACCCTAATACTAAAACTACAGGAACTAATAGAGACTACAGTTCCCATGATGCATTTCACTGATAAATAGCCAGTCACAGCTGAAGAGCAAACACTCAGACAGCTTAAAAAAATAGTTTGATCAACTCTGAGAAACAACTGACAGCATCTTCAGAAACACTCTCTCTCTCACACACACACACACACACACACACACACACACACACACACACACACACACACACACACACACACACACACACACACTCTCTCTCTCTCTCTCTCTCTCTCTCTCTCTCTCTCTCACACACACACATGTACAATCGTCCCATTTTCCTCTTAAAGAGAGAGATAGAGAGTGTGACCTTCAGACAGGACATGGCTGACAGAGGACGAGTGAGCATCACTAACACTGAGATGGAGAAAAAGAGAGACTCAGGATGAGGGAGAGAGAGAGAGTGTGTGAGATAGACAGAGGGAGAGAGAGAGAGAGTGTGTGAGATAGACAGAGGGAGAGAGAGAGAGTGTGTGTGAGATAGACAGAGGGAGAGAGGGAGAGGGAGAGACATAATCATAGGGAGACTTTTAGAGCAGGTTGTGATTCAGGATGGCTTTTTGCTGACTGTAAGCTGAGTGTTAGCTGACTGTTAGCTGAGTGTTAGCTGACTGTTAGCTGAGTGTTAGCTGACTGTTAGCTGAGTGTTAGCTGACTGTTAGCTGACTACTAGCTGACTATTAGCTGAGTGTTAGTTGACTGTTAGCTGACTTCTTAGCTGGCTATTAGCTGAGTGTTAGCTGACTGTTAGCTGACTTCTTAGCTGACTGTAAGCTGACTGTTAGCTGAGTATTAGCTGGCTGTTAGCTGACTCTTAGCTGAGTATTAGCTGAGTGTTAGCTGAGTATTAGCTGAGTGTTAGCTGATTGTTAGCTGAGTGTTAGCTAGCTATTAGGTGAGTGTTCGCTGACTGTTAGCTGACTACTAGCTGACTATTAGCTGAGTGTTAGTTGACTGTTAGCTGACTTCTTAGCTGGCTATTAGCTGAGTGTTAGCTGACTGTTAGCTGACTTCTTAGCTGGCTATTAGCTGAGTGTTAGCTGACTGTAAGCTGACTGTTAGCTGAGTATTAGCTGGCTGTTAGCTGACTCTTAGCTGAGTATTAGCTGAGTGTTAGCTGATTGTTAGCTGAATGTTAGCTAGCTATTAGGTGAGTGTTAGCTGGCTGTTAGCTGAGTATTAGCTGAGTGTTAGCTGAGTATTAGCTGAGTATTAGCTGAGTGTTAGCTGAGCATTAGCTGAGTATTAGCTGAGTGTTAGCTGATTGTTAGCTGAATGTTAGCTAGCTATTAGGTGAGTGTTAGCTGGCTGTTAGCTGAGTATTAGCTGAGTGTTAGCTGAGTATTAGCTGAGTATTAGCTGAGTGTTAGCTGAGCATTAGCTGAGTATTAGCTGAGTGTTAGCTGGCTATAGCCGACTGTTAGCTGATTATTAGCTGGCTGTTAGCTGAGTATTTGCTGTGTGTTAGCTGAGTATTAGCTGAGTGTTAGCTGGCTATTAGCCGACTGGTAGCTGAGTATTAGCTGGCTGTTAGCTGAGTATTAGCTGGCCGTTAGCTGAGTATTTGCTGAGTGTTAGCTGAGTATTAGCTGGCTGATAGCTGAGTATTAGCTGGCTGTTAGTTGGCTGTTAGCGGAGCTGTTAGTTGGCTGTTAGCGGAGCTGAGTATTAGCTGGCTGTTAGCTGAGTATTAGCTGGCCGTTAGCTGAGTATTAGCGGAGTGTTAGCTGAGTATTAGCTGAATGTTAGCTCGCTATTAGCTGGGTATTAGCTCTCTGTTGTCATTACGTCTGATCGTTTCCTGTCTCTGACTGATGACATCACAGTCACCTCACTGAGTGATCAGGTGAGGTCACCCTTGTGATCCTGCAGTCCTTCACTGAAGGTGAGAGATCCATGAGCCAGTGAGGACGAGGTGATGACCTCATCCTGCTCCTGTTCTCCAGATAAAGAGACACAGTGACTCTCATACACACACCTGACACACACCTGACACACACCTGAAACACACACCTGAAACACACACCTGACACACACACCTGACACACACCTGTTCTTATGGTCTCTATGTCATGTTAAGCTCACTTCTCTGAGGTCTGCTCCATCTTTACATAACGACACAGATGATGTCATATTTCCCATCATGCTCCAGGTCAGTAGATGTTTGGCCTTGATGGAGACTGAAGGACACACACTCATGCATACACACACTCTTACACACAATACACACTGATACACACTGATACACACTGATACACACTGATACACACTGATACACACGAACAATAAACTGAAGTGAACAAAATCAGAAAGGGAGTGTGTGTGTGTGTGTGTGTGTGTGTGTGTGTGTGTGTGTGTGTGTGTGTGTGTGTGTGTGTGTGTGAATTAATCTGGATTACCCAGACAGACGAGGTTGATTGGACTGTAATCTATCCACACAAACACACATGTTGGAATAAGAGTATTTGTGAGGACCTCGTTGAGGCCGTATTAAAGGAACAGGACGCCTTTTTATGAATCAGCTGATTCAGTGAAATCTGTGAACACAGACAGACGGGTTCTCCACTGAGACCAGAGACCAGAGACCTGAGACCAGAGACCAGAGACCTCTTCATCCACATGTTCTGTGACTCTACAGCAGAACATGTGCAGGTTCTTGGTCTGATTGTTCTGGATGTTGGAGGTTCCTGGTCTCTGTTGGAAGGGGGATCAGGCTCAGGTACTCAGATCTGATCTGATCCTGTTAGACCATCAGTTCAATCTAGTCCTGGGGGCAGGTCTGATGACATAAGCTCTGTAGGAGAAGATCTTTAACAGGCTCAACTCACAGAGTCCAGATCAGGACCGACCCAGGTACAAGTCTGAGGTTTTATAATCAGTCCACCAGGAGACTTTCAGGGGTGTCAGGCTGTCCTGATGAGGTTTGACAGAGACACCTTAAGGGGGAACAGGAAGTCTTTGAGTCAGGGTACGTGAAACTACAGGACTTAGTCCAAACAGGGTTGTCCTTCAGGCTCTGAGGAGCTCAGAGAAGTCCTTCAAGTTTGTTTTTTCAGAGAACATTCAGTTCTAGATAACGGGATACATGTAAAGTCCCTTTTAAGGATCTGAACTGGATCAAAAACATCCTTTAGGAGGATCCAGGGATCCTTGAGGAGGATCCAGGGATCCTTGAGGAGGATCCAGTAAAAGTTCCTGGGGTACCATGAAGCGTCCCTGATGTTCTCATGGTTTAAACCCTCTTCCCTGATTTGCTCCTGAGGATGAACCACTGTCATCATATTTAGAACATCTGTACCAGGGTCTAACTGGGTCTCTGACGGACCTCCTCTGATGTGGTCCAGGACTGATCAGACTGACAGCAGGTAGAGGGACTCAAACATAACCAATAAGGAGATGAGAGGAAGAGTAAACACCCGGTGAACAGAGAGATTACACCTCCCCCTCCCCTCCCCCATTCATACTGAATGTAGGTCATCAGCAGGGGGCGGGGCTTAACACAAGAGGATTATAAAGATGACTCTGAGGAGGGGGGGAGGACTGGGGGGGAGGAGAGGATGTGATACACTCTACTGTATGATAACTCCCCCCTCCCCTCCCCCCACCACAGGTTTGATCCTGCTCTTCTACCTGGTCTTCTACCTGTTCCTGGCCGGGATGTTCATCCTCACCATGTACATCATGCTGCTGACGCTGGACGACTACAAACCCACCTGGCAGGACCGCCTGGCCACTCCAGGTATCACCCATGAACCCACCTGAGGGATGATGATTGGCTGTGCTGTGGAGGAGGCTCAGGCTGTGATTGGTTAACGAGCTGCTTCTGTTTCAGGTATGATGATTCGTCCGAAGGGTGATCAGCTGGAGATCACCTTCTCCATCTCAGAGACGGAGAGCTGGGACGGTTTCATCCAGAACCTGAACACCTTCCTCTCCCGTAAGACGCTCGTTAACTAATTAATGAGGTGATGTCATAGATCGTTAACTGAGGTGTTTAATGAGGTGACTGTCTGTCTCTCTACCTGTCTGTCTGCAGCATATAACGACAGCTATCAGGTTCAGACCAATGATAACTGCCCTCCGGATCAATACTTCATCCAGGAGGACAGCGGAGAGGTAAACCTGTCTGTCTCTCTCTCTCTCTACCTGTCTTCCTCTCTACCTGTCTCACCCCCCTGATGGTCTGTCTCCCTGCAGGTCAGGAACAACCCGAAGCGCTCCTGTCAGTTTAACCGGACAATGCTGGAGGAGTGTTCTGGGATATCTGATCGTTTCTATGGTTACAGCACTGGTCAGCCCTGCGTCCTCATCAAGCTGAACCGGGTAGGTCTGTCCAACGTGAGGACATGTCCCCACCCACAGGGACAGTTAGAGCACTGATGCTGCTTTAACCTGCAGGTAGAGCAGCATCAGACTGTAGACCTCCTGAGTCCTGATTTATCTAACAGTCTACCTGTCTGTCTACCTGTCTCTCTACCTGTCTGTCTCTCCAGGTCATTGGTATGTTGCCGGGGAAGGACGGTCAGTCTCCGTATGTCACCTGTGGAGCAAAGGTCTGAATCCACCTGTCTGACTGACCATCTGTCTGTCTGACTGTCTACCTGTCTCACTGTCTGTGTATCTGTCTCACTGTCTGTTAGACCATCTGTCTTCATCTCATGTGTTGTCTCCATCTCTGCGTCCCTCCATCACCAGAGGTACAAAGTGGACAAAGATGACTGGGTAAGAACAGTAGAGTACAGTAAAGCAAGACCGCTACATATGAGAGACACACAGTAGAGTTCAGTTAATAAAGACAGTAGAGTTCAGTTAGTAAAGACAGTAGAGTTCAGTTAGTAAAGACAGTAGAGTTCAGTTAATAAAGACAGTAGAGTTCAGTTAATAAAGACAGTAGAGTTCAGTTAATAAAGACAGTAGAGTTCAGTTCGTAAAGACAGTAGAGTTCAGTTAATAAAGACAGTAGAGTTCAGTTAGTAAAGACAGTAGAGTTCAGTTAGTAAAGACAGTAGAGTTCAGTTAATAAAGGACAGTAGAGTTTCAGTAATAAAGACAGTAGAGTTCAGTGTAATAAAGACAGTAGAGGTCAGTTCGTAAAGACAGTAGAGTTCAGTTAATAAGACAGTAGAGTTCAGTTAATAAAGACAGTAGAGTTCAGTTAATAAAGACGTAGAGTTCAGTTAGTAAAGACAGTAGAGTTCAGTTAATAAAGACAGTAGAGTTCAGTTAGTAAAGACAGTAGAGTTCAGTTAGTAAAGACAGTAGAGTTCAGTTAATAAAGACAGTAGAGTTCAGTTAGTAAAGACAGTAGAGTTCAGTTAATAAAGACAGTAGAGTTCAGTTAATAAAGACAGTAGAGTTCAGTTAGTAAAGACAGTAGAGTTCAGTTAGTAAAGACAGTAGAGTTCAGTTAATAAAGACAGTAGAGTTCAGTTAATAAAGACAGTAGAGTTCAGTTAGTAAAGACAGTAGAGTTCAGTTAATAAAGACAGTAGAGTTCAGTTAGTAGAGACAGTAGAGTTCAGTTAGTAAAGACAATAGAGTTCAGTTAGTAAAGACAGTAGAGTTCAGTTAATAAAGACAGTAGAGTTCAGTTAATAAAGACAGTAGAGTTCAGTTAATAAAGACAGTAGAGTTCAGTTAGTAGAGACAGTAGAGTTCAGTTAGTAAAGACAGTAGAGTTCAGTTAATAAAGACAGTAGAGTTCAGTTAGTAAAGACAGTAGAGTTCAGTTAGTAAAGACAGTAGAGTTCAGTTAATAAAGACAGTAGAGTTCAGTTAGTAAAGACAGTAGAGTTCAGTTAATAAAGACAGTAGAGTTCAGTTAGTAAAGACAGTAGAGTTCAGTTAGTAAAGACAGTAGAGTTCAGTTAATAAAGACAGTAGAGTTCAGTTAGTAAAGACAGTAGAGTTCAGTTAGTAAAGACAGTAGAGTTCAGTTAGTAAAGACAGTAGAGTTCAGTTAGTAAAGACAGTAGAGTTCAGTTAGTAAAGACAGTAGAGTTCAGTTAATAAAGACAGTAGAGTTCAGTTAATAAAGACAGTAGAGTTCAGTTAGTAAAGACAGTAGAGTTCAGTTAATAAAGACAGTAGAGTTCAGTTAGTAAAGACAGTAGAGTTCAGTTAATAAAGACAGTAGAGTTCAGTTAATAAAGACAGTAGAGTTCAGTTAGTAAAGACAGTAGAGTTCAGTTAATAAAGACAGTAGAGTTCAGTTAATAAAGACAGCAGAGTTCAGTTAATAAAGACAGCAGAGTTCAGTTAGTAAAGACAGTAGAGTTCAGTTAATAAAGACAGTAGAGTTCAGTTAGTAAAGACAGTAGAGTTCAGTTAGTAAAGACAGTAGAGTTCAGTTAGTAAAGACAGTAGAGTTCAGTTAATAAAGACAGTAGAGTTCAGTTAGTAAAGACAGTAGAGTTCAGTTAATAAAGACAGCAGAGTTCAGTTAATAAAGACAGCAGAGTTCAGTTAGTAAAGACAGTAGAGTTCAGTTAATAAAGACAGTAGAGTTCAGTTAATAAAGACAGTAGAGTTCAGTTAATAAAGACAGTAGAGTTCAGTTAGTAAAGACAGCAGAGTTCAGTTAATAAAGACAGCAGAGTTCAGTTAGTAAAGACAGTAGAGTTCAGTTAATAAAGACAGTAGAGTTCAGTTAATAAAGACAGCAGAGTTCAGTTAGTAAAGACAGTAGAGTTCAGTTAATAAAGACAGTAGAGTTCAGTTAGTAAAGACAGTAGAGTTCAGTTAATAAAGACAGCAGAGTTCAGTTAGTAAAGACAGCAGAGTTCAGATAGTAAAGACAGTAGAGTTCAGTTAATAAAGACAGTAGAGTTCAGTTAATAAAGACAGTAGAGTTCAGTTAGTAAAGACAGTAGAGTTCAGTTAGTAAAGACAGTAGAGTTCAGTTAATAAAGACAGCAGAGTTCAGTTAATAAAGACAGCAGAGTTCAGTTAGTAAAGACAGTAGAGTTCAGTTAGTAAAGACAGTAGAGTTCAGTTAGTAAAGACAGTAGAGTTCAGTTAATAAAGACAGTAGAGTTCAGTTAATAAAGACAGTAGAGTTCAGTTAATAAAGACAGTAGAGTTCAGTTAGTAAAGACAGTAGAGTTCAGTTAATAAAGACAGTAGAGTTCAGTTAATAAAGACAGTAGAGTTCAGTTAATAAAGACAGTAGAGTTCAGTTAATAAAGACAGTAGAGTTCAGTTAATAAAGACAGTAGAGTTCAGTTAATAAAGACAGTAGAGTTCAGTTAGTAAAGACAGTAGATTTCAGTTAATAAAGACAGTAGAGTTCAGTTAGTAAAGACAGTAGAGTTCAGTTA
>NW_023260077.1:10000-20442 GCF_009762535.1 Notolabrus celidotus
ATTACTCCTTTATTTATTATTTATTACTTATTTATTTATTTATTTATTTATTTGTTGGTGATAAAAATGTCTGACCTCTGATTGGTGTCTGTAAGTGTACGCAGGCTCCTGATTGGCTGTCCTGTTTGAGACGTCCTTCGGATCCTAGTTAGCTGGAGTGATCGGAAACAACAACAACAACAACAACAGAGACCAGTTTGAAACTTCATCCAATCAGACGCTAGCGTTAGTATCCATGGCAACAGCACTTAGTGTGTGATGTCACAGCTCTTCCTGTTTTGGTTGGTTGTGGTTCGTTCTTTAGAAACCCGATCCTTAGAGCTCTTAACGAGGGACTCCTTTTAGTTAACGAGTTAGCCGCTAAGTTAGGAAGTCGTTAGTCGGTTTGTTTTCGTTTACCTGTTGATTTGTTTACGTGTTTGTTTTGTTTACATCTTTAATGTGGGGCTCAGCATGACAACACACACACACACACACACACACACACACACACCTGTCTCCTCACCTGTCAATCACTCTATCGTGCCACGTGGAAACGCCCCTCCTCACCTGTACTGCTCTCCACCAATCGTCTTCCTTTAAAGAGCGGCCAGCCAATCAGGCGGTCCTTCTGTATGATGTCATATGATACTTGTTTGTGAATGGTTGATTTCTCCTGCCTGAAATAACCCTGTGTTTAACAACAAATAAACAACAACGCTAAACAAAATACAACAACGACAGATGGTTTGTGTGTTTATTGAAGCGGTTCCAGTGTGTGTGTGTGTGTGTGTGTGTGTGTGTGTGAGGATGCTGCGCTCTGATTGGAGGAGGAGGACAGGTGGCAGGCACAGTTAGAGCTGAATGAGTCATTAAAGTGTAAACATGTTTGTGGACACGGCAGACCGCTGCTCACACACAAGACGATGCTGAGGTGATGCTCAAACGTGTGTGTGTGTGTGTGTGTGTGTGTGTGTGTGTGTGTGTGTGTGTGTGTGTGTGTGTGTGTGTGTGTGTGTGTGTGTGTGTGTGTGTTATATAAGTGATGTACCACTCATCTCTTATGTAACCTGATGAATAATAGAGAGGAGTGCAGACTGTGGAGCCCTCTGCTGGTCAGAGCAGGAGACTACACTCTGAACAGACAGAGAGACAGCCGGCAGCTCAGTGTGTCTCACACACACGCTACAACCGACCACACACACACACACACACACACACACACACACACACACACACACACACAGACTCACTCACTCAGGTGAATCAGTGCATCGCCCTATATCCTCAGGCAGACAGGCAGACAGGCAGGTAGACAGACAGACAGGCAGGCAGACAGACAGGCAGACAGACAGGTAGGCAGGCAGACAGACAGGCAGGCAGGCAGACAGACAGGCAGACAGACAGACAGGCAGGCAGACTGACAGGCAGGCAGGCAGACTGACAGGCAGACAGACAGGCGGGCAGGCAGACAGACAGGCAGACAGACAGGCGGGCAGGCAGACTGACAGACAGGCAGACTGACAGGCAGGCAGGCAGACAGGCAGGCAGGCAGGCAGACAGACAGACAGGCAGGCAGACTGACAGACAGACAGGCAGGCAGACAGACAGGCAGGCAGGCAGGCAGACAGACAGACAGGCAGGCAGACTGACAGACAGACAGGCAGACTGACAGACAGACAGGCAGGCAGACAGACAGACAGGCAGGCAGACTGACAGACAGGCAGGCAGACAGACAGGCAGACAGACAGACAGGCAGGTAGACAGACAGACAGACAGACAGGCAGACAGACAGACAGGCAGGCAGACAGACAGGCAGACTGACAGGCGGGCAGGCAGACTGACAGGCAGGCAGACAGACAGGCAGACAGACAGGCGGGCAGGCAGACTGACAGGCAGACAGGCAGGCAGGCAGACTGACAGACAGGCAGACTGACAGGCAGGCAGGCAGACAGGCAGGCAGGCAGGCAGACAGACAGACAGGCAGGCAGACTGACAGGCAGGCAGGCAGACAGACAGGCAGACAGACAGGCGAGCAGGCAGACTGACAGACAGGCAGACTGACAGGCAGGCAGGCAGACAGGCAGGCAGGCAGGCAGACAGACAGACAGGCAGGCAGACTGACAGACAGACAGGCAGGCAGGCAGGCAGGCAGGCAGACAGACAGACAGGCAGGCAGACTGACAGACAGACAGGCAGGCAGGCAGACTGACAGACAGACAGGCAGGCAGACAGACAGACAGGCAGGCAGACTGACAGACAGGCAGGCAGGCAGACAGACAGGCAGACAGACAGACAGACAGACAGGCAGGTAGACAGACAGACAGACAGACAGACAGGCAGACAGACAGACAGACAGGCAGACAGGCGGGCAGGCAGACTGACAGGCAGGCAGGCAGACAGGCAGGCAGGCAGGCAGACAGACAGACAGGCAGGCAGACTGACAGGCAGGCAGGCAGACAGACAGGCAGACAGACAGGCGAGCAGGCAGACTGACAGACAGGCAGACTGACAGGCAGGCAGGCAGACAGGCAGGCAGGCAGGCAGACAGACAGACAGGCAGGCAGACTGACAGACAGACAGGCAGGCAGGCAGACAGACAGGCAGGCAGGCAGGCAGACAGACAGACAGGCAGGCAGACTGACAGACAGACAGGCAGGCAGGCAGACTGACAGACAGACAGGCAGGCAGACAGACAGACAGGCAGGCAGACTGACAGACAGGCAGGCAGGCAGACAGACAGACAGGCAGGCAGACTGACAGACAGACAGGCAGGCAGGCAGACAGACAGGCAGGCAGGCAGGCAGACAGACAGACAGGCAGGCAGACTGACAGACAAACAGGCAGACTGACAGACAGACAGGCAGGCAGACAGACAGGCAGACAGACAGACAGACAGACAGACAGACAGGCAGGTAGACAGACAGACAGACAGGCAGACAGACAGGCAGGCAGGCAGACAGACAGACTGACAGACAGACAGGCAGGCAGACAGACAGACAGGCAGGCAGACTGACAGACAGACAGGCAGGCAGACAGACAGGCAGACAGGCAGACAGACAGACAGACAGACAGACAGACAGGCAGGTAGACAGACAGACAGACAGACAGACAGACAGACAGACAGACAGACAGACAGGCAGACAGACAGACAGACAGGCAGACAGGCAGGCAGACAGACAGGCAGGCAGACAGACAGACAGGCAGGCAGACTGACAGACAGACAGGCAGGCAGGCAGACAGACAGACAGGCAGGCAGGCAGGCAGACAGACAGACAGACAGGCAGGCAGACTGACAGACAAACAGGCAGACTGACAGACAGACAGGCAGGCAGACAGACAGGCAGACAGACAGACAGACAGACAGACAGGCAGGTAGACAGACAGACAGGCAGACAGACAGGCAGGCAGGCAGACAGACAGACAGACTGACAGACAGACAGGCAGGCAGACAGACAGACAGGCAGGCAGACTGACAGACAGACAGGCAGGCAGACAGACAGGCAGACAGGCAGACAGACAGACAGACAGACAGACAGACAGACAGGCAGGTAGACAGACAGACAGACAGACAGACAGACAGACAGACAGACAGACAGACAGGCAGACAGACAGGCAGGCAGGCAGACAGACAGACAGACAGGCAGACAGGCAGACAGACAGACAGACAGACAGACAGACAGGCAGACAGACAGACTTCACTCATCCTCACCTCCCTGTTCTCACCATGTGTCTCTTTTAGATCAAAGCTGTGGTCTAAAGCTTTGATCCTTGTGGGTGAAGGTGCAGAGAGGAACCTCTAGAGGGCAGCGTGAGCTCTCATATCACAGATCCTGTGACAGGTGTCAGACAGGGTCACACTTCCTGGTATCAGAGGGTTTTGAGCTGCATGAATAAACATCTTATTAACACATTAAATCATCCTTTAGTAAATATTTAGTGTGGACTTGTTGACATCCTTAGTCTGCAGCCAGGTGAGGAGCAGGATGGTGTTTCTGTGAGTCTCCCCCTCCTGGTGAGAGGAGGAGGTCTCCATGATTCAGAGGATCAGGATGGACTCATGAAGAAATGTTTCAACACAATTCATGAACTGATCTCTACCTGCTCCTTCTCAGCCGGAGTGTTCCCCAGGCTGTTCTGCAGGAAGTCATCATTATCTCTTCTTTTCTGCATCTTTAGGAAAATATCATCAGAAACTTCTGAGATCACACCACCTCAGTCACTGTTTCTGTTTGCAGATATATCACCTCCAGAAGTGACGACTCCTCCATCGTTAGACGCATCAGTGAAGATGACGAGGAGGAGTACAGAGGACTGATAGAGAGCTTCATCACGTGGTGCGACAGCAATCACCTGAAGCTCAACATCACCAAGACCAAGGAGCTGGGGGTGGACTACCGGAGGAACAGGAGGCCCCCAGCCCCAGTCCTCATCCAGGGGGAGGAAGTGGAGAGGGTGGACTCATACAAGTACTTTGAGGTTCAAATAAACAATAAACTGGACTGGTCCACCAACACTGAAGCCAGTTGTTTTTGGAAGCTGGTTATTGTCAGGTGCTGATTAGGCTGAGCACGTTAGTTTCACTCTCATTACAACAACAGTAGGAGAGACAGCTGACACGTCGCACCCTCTATTGATTGCTACAGTGATAACAGCTGGGGCGGAGTTTCACTGAAATCTTGGCTTCAAGAGAGCTTGATACGAATTTCCCAGCAGAACAAGCTCTGATCTGCGAGTCCACTGAACAAGGCCACTGTCTGACCAGCAGTGTCACCTTTCAAACGCATCATGTGATATGAACATATCAAAGTAAATCACAGCAGAAAAAACAGCCGAAAACACAACCCTCAGAATCTGTCCTCTCTACAGTCTGCTTCCTTTACGCAACCTTGTGTCACAGTTGGCCTCTGGAACTGCCAGTCTGCAGTTAAAGGTGACATATCATCCAAACTGGACTCTTTAATGGTCCTCTCTCTGAAATCTGTGTCCCTGTCTACAACCCCCCTGAAAAGTCAAAGACTCCATTCTGCCCCTGTTCTGATTTCTCCACCTTTCTGTAAATGTGTGCTGAAACCAGCCGTTTCAGTTTTCAGTGTTTTTCATACGTCACAACGCCATCCGGTCTGTAACAGGAAGTCAGAGCTCGGAGCTTGTTCAGCCCATAGACTGTATAAAATACAACTCAACCCCTCCTCCGTTTTTCATTCCCCGCACACATGTGTGCTAACAAGGAGCTTAGGAGGGAGGCATGCTAGTTGTAGGCTGTCTTAATAAACACAAAGGTCGCTTTGACTCCCCACGTCTGCAGATTTGAAGATCTAGTGGATGATTTTTATTTGTCATGGATAAGTGCTAGCGCTAGTTAGCATAGCCACATAGCTACATGTTGGTAGCTGTGTACCAAGACACACGTCGACATGCTGACAAATAAAACAACAAGAAACACTAAATCTGTGACCAATGGTTCAGAAAGGTCCTGCTGCAGGCGCCTCTCCGTCAGGATCAGATTCTGGATCAGATTCAGAGGGTTGAAGTAACGCGGGTCTGTGAGCAGCCGTGTATATTCAGCCAACATGTAAACATTAGATCAACGTGCTGGACAGCCGAGGCCACACCCACTTCCTGAGGGGGCGTGGTCAGAGGGGAAACAGCCTGTTCTGAGCAGGACTGAAGTAGAGGGTTCTTCAGGCAGACCAGAATCTGATTTCAAAGTGTTTTTTTGAGCAGAAACTTTAAAGACATGTTTTGGGGACCTCTTAGACCAATATATGTTGATGAAAAAAGCGTGATATGTCACCTTTAACAAAGCAGAATTCATTAACTCTCTGACTGAACTGTCCGACGTTCAGGTCCTAGCCCTGACAGAAACTTGGATCCGCTCAGAGAACACTGTAACACCAACTGGCCTTTCAGTCGATGCAGTCTCCTCTCATACACCTCGCTCTACGGGCCGAGGAGGAGGTACAGGCTTTATCCTACCTGATGACTGGAACTTCAACCAGCTTCAACCAATGAGCAATAACACATCCTTTGAGTACCATGCAATAAAGGTCACTGCACCTATAAAGGCTTACATGGTTGTGGTGTACCGCCCACCAGGGGGACACTTGGACAGCTTCACTGTGGAACTGGACATGTTACTCTCAGACATACCTGATGACGGCTCACCACTGGTAGTTATGGGAGACTTGAACATCCACATGGATGAAGCCCAGGCAACTGATTTCATCTCTCTATTATCCTCCTCTGACTTAAAACAGATTGAAACGCCTCCAACACACAAAGCTGGCAACACACTGGATCTGATACTGATACACAACTGCTCCACAGCTGGTCTGAGTGTGACTCCTCTTCACCTCTCTGACCATTACTTTATTCAGTTTTCACTTGGATTACCAGAATCTCAACAATCCACTACTCAGTTCATTTCATACCGCAGAGACATTCGGTCACTTGACCCAACTAAGCTGTCTGATGAGGTCTCAGCGGCTTCATGTAACGAGTCCTTCACACTCTCCACTGATGAAGCTACAGACACATTCTGCTCCTTACTGACCTCCTCTCTGGACAGACTCTGCCCACTGGTGTCCAAGCCTGCCCGAAACACTCCACCCTGTCCCTGGCTCACGGAGGTGATCAGAGAGCAAAGGGCAGGGCTAAGAGCGGCTGAGAGACAGTGGCGTAAATCCACACAACCCACTGACTTGACAGACTATCAGCAAAAACTCTCCTCATTCACCTCTGCTTTAAAATCTGCTAAGAAGGCGTTTTATCATGCAAAGATCTGTGCTGCCACCGATGCACGCAAACTCTTCTCTGCTTTTACTTCTCTGCTTTCTCCCTCAAACCCACAACCCTCCACTATGTTGACCCCGGACATGTTTGACTCGTACTTCACTGACCAGGTTTCTACCATCAGTAACAAACTCTCTGAGCCTGACCAACTCAGCTCTCGGCCACCAGCTAGTGATTCCTCACTCAGCTCACTCTCTCCACTGAGTGAGAGTGAAGTCATCAGGCTTCTGCTGGCCTCTAAACCCACAACCTGTCCACTTGATCCGTTACCCTCACATCTCCTGCAGGCGATTGAGCCCACAATCAGCCCGGCTGTAACAAACATCATTAACTCCTCTCTGTCCACTGGTGTTTTCCCTTCTACATTCAAGCAAGCCAGGGTCAGACCATTGCTCAAAAAACCCACTCTCAACCCAGCCCAGGTTGACATTACAGGCCGGTCTCACTTCTTCCATTCCTTTCAAAAATACTGGAGCGCACAGTCTTCAACCAGCTCTCAGAATACTTACAGAACCATGATCTACTTGATCAGTATCAGTCTGGCTTTAGGCGGGGCCACTCTACTGAAACTGCACTGTTGTCGGTAACAGAATCGTTGCGTTTGGCTAAAGCAGCGGGTCAGTCCTCAGTTCCCCTGCTGCTGGATCTGTCTGCTGCTTTTGACACAGTAAACCACCAAATCCTCCTCTCTACACTCTCCTCACTTGGTATCTCAGGGTCTGCCCTCCAGTGGTTCAAGTCCTACCTCACAGGGAGATCTTTTAGAGTATCATGGAGAGGAGAAGTGTCCAATATGCATGGCTTATCAACAGGGGTACCTCAAGGGTCAGTGCTTGGTCCCCTCCTGTTCTCAATATACACCACATCACTTGGTGCAGTGATCCGCTCCCATGGCTTTTCCTATCACTGCTATGCAGATGATACACAGCTGTTCCTGTCTTTCCCACCTGACGACACAACTGTCTCAGCCCGGATCTCATCCTGAACGTCACCTACAGCTCAACCTGTCCAAGACTGAGCTTATTATCATTCCAGCCAGTCCCACTATGGACCCACAGATCAATATCCAGTTTGGATCACAAAACCTCATGCCCACTAAGTCTGCCCGAAACCTGGGTGTCATGATCGATGACCAGCTAACCTTCAGGGTTCATGTTGCCTCGATTGCTCGGTCCTGCTGTTTTTCCCTCTATAACATCAAGAGGATCAGACCCTACCTGACAGAACACGCAACACAGCTCCTGGTTCAGGCTCTTGTAATGTCACGCATTGACTACTGCAACTCTCTACTGGCAGGCCTCCCTGCATGCACAGTTAAACCTCTGCAGATGATCCAGAACCCAGCAGCACGTCTGGTCTTCAACCAGCCTAAGACAGCTCATGTCACTCCCCTGCTCATGCAGCTACACTGGCTTCCAGCTGCAGCTCGCATCAGATACAAAACTCTAATCATGACTTACAAAGCAGGAACCAAAACCAGCTCCAGTTTACCTGGAACCCCTCATCCAGGTCTACTGCCTCCTCGCCCTTACCTCAGCCTCTGAAGGAGCCTAGTGCTTCCAGCACACAAGGCCTCAAAATCACTAGCTGGACTCTTCTCTTCTGTTGTCCCTAAATGGTGGAATGAATTGTCCAACTCCATTCGATCTGCAGAGTCCCTCTCTACTTTCAAAAGACAGCTAAAGACCCAGCTCTTTAGGAAGCACTATGCACTTAGCTAGACTGTTCTCCACTGTTGTCCCCAGGGACAGATCGTGTCCCCAGGGGCAGATCGTGTCCCCAGGGGCTGATCGTGTCCCCAGGGGCAGATCGTGTCCCCAGGGGCAGATCGTGTCCCCAGGGGCTGATCGTGTCCCCAGGGGCTGATCGTGTCCCCAGGGGCTGATCGTGTCCCCAGGGGCAGATCGTGTCCCCAGGGGCTGATCGTGTCCCCAGTGGCAGATCGTGTCCCCAGGGGCAGATCGTGTCCCCAGGGGGCTGATCGTGTCCCCAGGGGCAGATCATGTCTTCCAGCTACAGTTGACTCACACTGTCCTGCTCTACTCTGGGACTCTGTGTTCAGGTCTGGAGTGACCCAGCACTTGGTACTTTGGTCATTATTGTGGTGATGTTAATTGTTGATGATGATAATGAAGGTCTTAAATGGTTTGGTTGCTTCATTGTAGATGTTCCTTATTTACTTTGTGCATTGTCTTTACACTGCTTGGCAGTACCTGAACCCAAAGTGACTTGAAGCTCTTTGTTCCTCTTACTGATCTTGTTTCCTCTTGTCTAGATCTTTGCTTGTGTTGTTCTTGTTCTTGTATGTACGTCGCTTTGGATAAAAGAGTCTGCTGAATGACATTGTGACATTGAATTGATGGCCTGTGTGTGTGTGTGTGTGTGTGTGTGTGTGTGTGTGTGTGTGTGAGTGTGTGTGTGTGTGTGTGTGTGTGTGTGTGTGTGTGTGTGTGTGTGTGTGTGTGTGTGTGAGTGTGTGTGTGTGTGGTGTGTGTGTGTGTGTGTGTGTGTGTGTCCCTTTGTTGTGTGTTAACTTGGACAGTCTGGTTCCTCCTCCTCTTCTCTCCACTAGAACCAGTCCGACCGACGATGCCTTCAAGTGTCTGACTGAAACCAGGAGTTTACAGCGTTCACCTCTGAAACTGAGGATCTGCCTGAACCCTCTGATAAAGTGAGGACACTGAGATTTCCTGCAGAGCCTGAACTCAGCAGCAGCTTCTCTGGAAAGTCCCGACTCTTTACTTTCACTTCTACATCAGCAGCCAATCAGAAACAGAGCTGCTGATGAGTCATCAGTCACCAGGAGAAGCAGGTTGTTGTAGGACAGCAGCAGAGAGAGGAGGACAGGTGGACTCTGTGAGGCGACCTTTGACCCCCTGCAGAGTCCACCACAGACTCTGTGAGGCGACCTTTGACCCCTGCAGAGTCCACCACAGACTCTGTGAGGCGACCTTTGACCCCCTGCAGAGTCCACCACAGACTCTGTGAGGCAACCTTTGACCCCCTGCAGAGTCCACCACAGACTCTGTGAGGCGACCTTTGACCCCCTGCAGAGTCCACCACAGATTCTGTGAGGCAACCTTTGACCCCCTGCAGAGTCCACCACAGACTCTGTGAGGTGACCTTTGACCCCTGCCGAGTCCACCACAGACTATGTAAGACGACCTTTGACCCCCTGCAGAGTCCACTACAGACTCTGTGAGGTGACCTTTGGCCCCTGCCGAGTCCACCACAGACTATGTGAGACGACCTTTGACCCCCTGAAGAGCCCACTACAGACTCTGTGAGGTGACCCATGACCCCCTGCAGAGTCCACTACAGACTGTGAGACGACCTATGACCCCCTGAAGAGTCCACTGCAGACTCTGTGAGGTGACCTTTGACCCCTGCAGAGTCCTCAACAGACTCTGTGAGGCGACCTTTGACCCCTGCAGAGTCCACCACAGACTCTGTGAGTCCATTAAAGAACCAAGAGAGAGCTGACAGAGCTTCAGTGGAGAGATGATGTTCTAAAAACAAAGACTACACCTCCCATGATTCCTTCTTTGTCCGTTTGCTGATTGGACGGTTTGATTGTTCCTTTAACTCTTCCTGTCCCATTAAAGTTACTAACCATAGACCTTTCTGGAGTCCCTGAGCTCCCTTGTCTCGTAGGTTCCTCTGGATCT
>NW_023260077.1:20942-33442 GCF_009762535.1 Notolabrus celidotus
AAATTTGTTTGGCAAAATAAGCGCCCTAGAATAAGGCTGAAAACCCTACAGTTATCTAAGTTAGATGGAGGTCTAAAACTCCCAAACCTCAAATATTATTTCTGGGCTTCGCAAATGAGGCCCTTGACAGCATGGATGCAGAATAGCACATACACACGCTGGCTTAACATTGAGAAAAATATGTGCCCAGTGCCTATGCAGTTCCTGCCTTTTTTAAATACATCTACAAAAGAATTGGCAGACTGGACTAAGACCACTCTCAAAATCTGGAATAGAATAAAGATAGCTTTTGGGCTGCCAAAGCTTATCTCACCATTAACAAACATTGGCTTCATGGAGTCTTTTACACCTATTAACCTGGATATTGGGTTCAGAAGGTGGTCAGATAATGGGTTGTGCTATCTGCACCAATTGTTTGGAGCTAATGTTTTTAAAACATTTGAACAGCTGAAAACTGAATTTGATCTCCCTAGGACAGACTTCTTTCGATACCTACAGCTAAGAACCTTCTTGAAGACTCAAAAGGAGTGGGACAAACTTATAAATCCCACCCCCATAGAAGAATTCCTAATGCTTATACAAAAAGGGAAGGGTGATAAGAAAATAATTGGCAAACTGTATAACATATTTTTATCCATGAATACAAACAACACACTGCGGGTGAAGCAGAGATGGGAAATCGAAACGAACATGGCTATATCAGAAGACATTTGGGAAGAGGTCTGCACAGAAGCACACTTGGTTACAAACTCAAACACACGGAGGGAGTTCAAATGGAAAATTGTTACTAGATTTTATAGAACTCCGGAAATATCATCTAAAATGTGCCAGGCACATCCTAGCTCCTGTTGGAGGAATTGTGGAACCCATGTGGCTAACCATACCCACATCTTCTGGTCGTGTCCAAAACTAAGCTTGTTCTGGAGAGAAGTATTTGATGCACTGAAAGAGGTCTTCCAAAAGGACATTCCTCAAGACCCCTTGGTGGCAATACTCAGAGTGATGCCGGTTGGCCTGAATGGGAGGGCCAAAAAGTACTTGTTTAATATCCTGTCTACAGCGGCCCTGAAGTGCATCACCATACGCTGGTTGAAACCAGACCCTCCCACTTACAATATATGGATCCAGAAGGTTTGGGACATTTATCAAATGGAACAAATAACATACCAATTAAGACTCCAAAGAGAAACTTTTAGAACAAGGTGGAGACCTGTACTGGCTTTACTGATGCAATAGAGAGTGATGTTTAATTTAAGCGCAGACCAAGATCATGCATTATTTTTTCCTGGGTTCGACTTCGCACCTGTACATTGACACGTGATATATCTGAGTGGATTAGAATTTATTTCTTCATGATTACAATATTTAATTATGATTCTCATTTCTCCTTTACTCATACGAACATTTATTCTTATACTTGTATGTATGTGTGTAATATTGTTTGTATGTATATTCTCTGGAGTGGACATTTTGCATTATTGTATTTGTGTTATCTGATTCTGTCATAATGTCTGAATGTAACTATACAGCTGGAAAAAGAAAAAAAAGAGATATTTTTCACAGGCTACAATACAGGCTAACAAACCCCCCTGTGCCAGTGGCCTCTGAACACTTATCTACCAAGGCCTGCAATGAATTTGCATTCTTCTTCACTGCCAAAATTCAGAAAATCAGACAAGCAGTCAGCACTACTGTACGAGGTACTGGGAATGTGTTATCTGTGTGTCCACCAAAAAACAACTCAATCACTATGACACAATTTAATCCAATAAATTACAAAAACCTACAAGATATAATACAGCATTTGAAATCCTCATCCTGCTGCCTTGATATTCTATCATCACCATTTTTCAAAAAGGTTTTAGACTGCATGACCTCGGATCTGCTTCAAATTGTCAACATGTCTCTTCTTACAGGTGTCTTCCCCCAGGCCATGAAAACAGCAGTAATTAAACCCCTCCTGAAGAAGAACAATTTAGATGCATCAGAAATGAACAACTATAGGCCGATATCAAACCTCCCTTTTTTAAGTAAAATTATTGAAAAAGCTGTTTTTCAACAACTGAACAATTATCTAATGATAAATGACTGTTTTGATGTCTTCCAATCAGGATTCCGATCACATCACAGCACAGAGACCGCTCTAGTCAAGGTCCTCAATGATATTCATTTAAACACAGACAACGGCAAAATCTCAGTTTTGGTATGACTTGATCTCAGTGCTGCTTTTGACACAGTTGACCACAAGATACTACTGGACAGACTTGAAAACTGGGTGGGAATCTCTGGTGCAGTACTAAATTGGCTTAAGTCCTATTTAAATGACAGGGACTATTTTGTGTCTATAGGTAAATACACATCTGAGCGGATGAAAATCGTATGTGGAGTACCTCAGGGATCCATTCTGGGGCCTCTGCTATTCAACATCTCCATGCTCCCATTAAGTCAGATAATAAGAAACAACAAAATAAAATACCATAGCTATGCAGATGACACACACATTTACATCACCATATCACCAGGGGATTATAGTCCCATACAAACACTGAGTAAATGCATTGATCAAATCAATGACTGGACGAGACAGAACTTTCTTCAGTTAAACAAAGAAGAAACTGAAATGATTGTTTTTGGAGGAAGAAAGGTTAAAGGTCACTGCTCAGCTCCAATCTGCACAGATGAAATGTTCAAACCAAGCCAGAAACCTTGGTGTAGTCTTAGACTCAGACCTTCATTTCAGCAGCCACATTAAGACCATCACAAAGTCCGCCTACTATCACCTTCAGAATATATCAAGGATTAAAGGACTCATGTCTCAGCAGGATGCAGAAAAACTCCTCCATGCATTTATCTTTAGCAGACTAGACTACTGTAACGGGGTCTTTACAGGACTCCCTAAAGAGTCCATCAGACGGCTGCAGCTCATACAGAATGCTGCTGATCGAGTCCTAACAAGGACCAACAAAGTAGACCACATCACTCCAGTTCTTAGATCTCTACACTGGCTTCCTGTCTGTCAGAGAATAGACTTTAAAATCCTGCTGATGGTTTATAAAGACCTGAATGGGTTAGGCTGATCTGCTGCTACTGTATGAACTATCTGGACCTCTGAGGTCATCAGGTCCTGGTCTGCTTTCAGTCCCTAGAGTCAGAACGAAACATGGTGAAGCAGCGTTTAGTCATTATGCTCCACATATCTGAACACACTCCCTGAAAGCTGCAGGTCTGCTCCAACTCTCACCTCTTTAAATCAAAGACTAAAGACCTTTTTATTTACCTCTGTCTTCCTATCTTAGATTATTTTAACTCACTTTAAATTAAAATTTTAATGTAATTTTTAATATATTTCTAATGTTCCTTTTCTTTTCTGTTTTATTATATTTGTCATTTTAATTATGTTCTTTTATGCCTGTCTGAATGTTTCCAATGCTTTTAATGTTTTAATGTAAAGCACATTGAGTTGCCCTCATGTATGAAATGCACTATACAAATCAAGCTGCCTTGCCTTGCCTTCCTGGACTTCTTCAGCTCTAAAATCAACACCATTCACCAACAACTGGCCTCATCTTCCACCTCCTCAAACGATCCACCCTGGATGACCACCACTGACCAACCTCTCATCAGCTCCCTCTCCGACTTTACCCCAGCATCAGAACACACCATCTCTGAACTCATCCATAAAGCCAAAACCACCACCTGTCAGCTTGAACCTCTTCCCACCTCCCTCGTCAAAGCCTGTCTGCCGTCCATCTCTCCCATGATCACCAACATAATTAACTCCTCCCTCACCACTGGTACTGTACCCCCCACTCTCAAACTGGCTGCTATCACACCCATCCTGAAAAACCCGGTGCTGACCCAGCTGACCTGAACCTCTACCGGCCCATCTCCAACCTCCCCTTCATCTCCAAAACACTTGAAAGGGTGGTTGCCGCTCAACTACAGTCCCACCTCGACACAAACAACCTCCATGAACCCTTCCAATCTGGTTTCCGTCCACAACACAGCACCGAAACAGCCCTGGTAAAAATCACCAACAACCTCCTCCGTGCAGCAGACTCCGGACTACTCACCATTCTCTTCCTCCTGGACCTCAGCGCAGCATTCGACACCATCTCCCACCCACTGCTCCTGGACCGCCTGGCTGGCATTGGGATCACTGGTGCTGCACACTCCTGGTTCACATCATACCTCACCGACCGTCAACAATTCGTGCAGTTAAGGGACCACAAGTCAGGGTGTTCGGGTGTTTCACTGGGTGTCCCCCAAGGGTCAGTTTTGGGTCCACTCCTTTTCATCATTTACCTCCTCCCCCTGGGCACACTCCTCCATCACCATGAGGTCCATTTTCACTGCTACGCCGATGATACTCAGGTCTACATCTCCTCCAAACCCACTGCTGCCATTCCTCCCACCTCCCTCATCACCTGCCTTGCAGACATCCGGAGCTGGATGAGCAGGAACTTCCTAAAACTCAATGGGAATAAAACCGAGGCCTTGCTCATCGGCTCCAAATCCACCCTCACCAAATCCCAACACACCCCAGCCCCACCCATCATCATCGATGGATCCCCTGTACCCTTCTCACCCCAAGTCAAGATCCTCGGCGTCATTCTGGACAGCACTCTCTCATTCACACCACACATTCAAAACATCACATCACAACATCCACCTCTGCAACATCTCCAGACTCCGCCCCTTACTGTCCCAATCCACCACCCAAATCCTGGTTCACTCATTTGTCACTTCACGTATCGACTACTGCAACGCCCTCCTCACCGGACTCCCCACCAAACTCATCAACAGACTGCAACTCATTCAGAACTCGGCTGCCCGGATCATCAGACCCCATCACTCCTGTTCTCATCCAACTTCACTGGCTCCCTGTCCAAAACCACATCCACTATAAAAAACCATTTCCTCACCTACAAAGCTCTCCACAACCTGACCCCCACTTACCTCCAAGACCTCCTTCATGAATACACTCCCTCCCACTCCCTCCGCTCAACCTCTGCTGGACTACTAACCATCCCACCGTCACCCCTCAGTACCAGGGGTCCCCGAGCCTTCAGCTGCTCAGCACCCAGACTCTGGACCTCCCTCCCCCCACACATAAGACAGTCAGACTCCATAACATCATTCAACTCCTAACTCAAAACTCACCTGTTCGAGAGTCACGTGATGCGGTCAGCGTGAGAGGTGCGTCTTCGCCAACCTCCCGTCACTATCCAGCACCAATTTAACTTTTTAGTCAGCTTTTGCGTCTAATTGGACTTTCCAATGTTGGCTATCCACTTATGAATATGTCCGCTACAGAGTCTATCCAAGTTCAACGCGATTCCCTGGCCAGAACCCGTTCAGAGTTGAGGAAACTTCAGTCCGCTAGCATGGAGGCTACGGTTAGCCAGCACGATGCTGCCAGCTGCGAGGATGAGGACATGGCTTCTCGCCTGGCACAGGACGTCACGCAGAAAATCAGCGCCTTGATGGACATTAAGTTCACCGAACTGCACCTGACTCTGGAGAGGATGAACAGTCGTATCGAAGGTAACACCAAGCGTATAACTGAGGCAGAAACACGTATTTCAGATGCCGAGGACAATGTCACGTCTCTGTCTAGCAAGTTCGCCGCCCTTGAAAAAGAAGTGAAAACTCTTTTACAACGAGCCGATGACAGCGAAAACCGCAGCCGCAGAGAAAATATCAGGATTATTGGACTGAAGGAAGGTACAGAAGGACAACAACCTGTTAAATTCTTTGAGTCATGGCTACCCGATCTTCTGGGCTTGCAGACTAAACGGGGGTCCATTAAAATCGACAGAGCGCACAGAGCTCTCGGTCCGCTTAAAGAGAAATACTCAAGACCGGTGATAATCAAGCTGCACAACTTCTCCGACAAACAGAGGATTTTGACAGCAGCTAAGGAAAAGGGCAGGCTGCTGTACAACGGAAACCAAATCTTCATTCGGCAGGATCTCTCTGCCCAGGTGAGGCAGACCCGACGCGAGTTCAGTGACACCTGCCAGCGTCTCATCGCGCGAGGGATACGCTTCCAGATGCGCTTCCCAGCCAGCCTGTGCTTCATGCACAATGATCGGGATTATACCTTTAAGTGTCCACGTAAAGCCTGGGAGTTGGTGAAGGACTGGGACAAATGAAAATCTGGAACAGGTACAACTCCGTTTTTTGGTTTTTGATTTATTTTTGTCTCTCTCCCTTCAATGGGTGGGGAAATGAAGAGATACTTCTTGGACTTAATTGGTCAATATAACAGGTAAACAGACTCTTTCGTCTCATTTACAGCAGGTACTCAAGGTCTATTCTGTTATCTAAACTGTTAAAGCTGAAATACTTTTTTGAATTGGGTTACTACCTCACCTATGTTTCTTCGTTTTATCGTTTTTCTTTTTAATTATTCTTTATTTAGTGAATAACTAGATGATCAGACAAAGCTTACCCGAAATTCAATAAGTTCTGCCTGAATTTGCATGCAAGCTTTGTGGGCGGGATAATGTTACTGCTGTCTGCCCATCTTTAAATATTTGGACTGTTATTCGGTCAAACTTTTGTTCCTTGTACCTGCTCACTGTTATATTATTTTCGTTGAATTTTCCCGTAACTAGGAAGTGGTACCCAATACTTACACTTTTTACTTAATTTTTTTTTTTTTTTGCAATACATCTTGATAGATAATAATTAGTTTAGCCCTACATTGCAATTCATATGTGTTTTTCATTGTGGTGGTTGGCGGGGGGGTGGTGACAGAGGTTGATCTGGATCTACTGGGGTGAGTAATGGGATCTGGATTTTCCTTCTGGCTTGGTGAAATGTTACTTCTTAGCATCACTTACCCGAAAATGTTCACTGTTTGTGTTTGTGGTTGTTTGTTCTTAGTTCTTGGGATTGTGTTGAGTAGGCTCCAGCTGTCAGGCCCCTCCTTTGGGGTTATCTTTTCATGCTCCATTTTTTGCTGCTTTATTTTACTAACTTTAGTTTACTTGTATGGTCAGTCGTCCTCCCTCTTTTATAAGATTGCATCTCATTTCACTTATCATCTTGGTTTATACACACCTATTAACAAATGTGCCTCTAAAGTTTTACTTTATTGTGAATATAAATGAGTGACCTTAGAATTACCTCGCTGAATGTCAAAGGTTTGAATCACGTCATCAAGCGCCAAAAGATTCTCACATTGTTAAAAAAAGAAAGATGCCAAATTGCCTTTTTACAGGAAACCCACCTGTCTGATCTAGAACACACTAAGTTGCGCAGGAATTGGGTTGGGCAAGTTTTTTATTCCTCTTTCAGATCCAACAGTCGGGGTGTTGCTATTCTTTTGCATCGCAGCCTTCCTTTTACAGTAGAAAGAACTATTAGTGATAAAGAAGGGCGCTACGTACTTATTTCGGGTTACATCTATGGTGAGCACATATTACTGGGTTGCATATATGGCCCCAATATTTATGAACCAACGTTTTTTTCCAAGCTGTTGGCGGACATATCTGATTTTTCCATCTCCAGTATTCTAATCGGTGGGGACTTTAATTGTACTCTTAACCCTACAACCGACCAGTCACCTCCTAGGCCTTCTCCCTCTCGTAAAAGCCTTAGACTAGCTGAATTCTGTGCAGATTTAGACTTGCACGATGCATGGAGGGTCCTTAACCCAACTGGACGGGACTACAGCTTCTTCTCTAAGCCACACCAGACCTTCTCAAGAATAGATTTCTTCTTAACTTCCAGAATACTGTTAGATAGAATTAAAGACTGTGCTATAGGAAGTCAGACTTTATCTGACCACGCCCACATCAGTATGACTATTAGCCCTCCTTATAAAGATCCTTCTCATATACACTGGCGCTTGAACCCTTCATTATTAAGCAGCCCCCCCTTTGTTGATTATATTAGTAGAGAACTGAAACAATTTATCTCTGAAAATAAATCACCTGAAGTCAGCCCTACGATATTATGGGAGGCAGCAAAGGCTTACCTTCGTGGTGTCATCATATCTTATACCTCAGCACAAAAGAAAAAGGCCCTCAAAACCCAGCTAGAATTAGAGAAGGAAATTAAAGAATTGGAGAGGAAGTTTAGCAGCTCTCCCACTTCGGTTATTGGGAAACAATTGGATGCCACGCGCTCTGCTTTGAACCAACTGTTAACCAAGCAGGCGGAGTCTGCAATATTTTTTGCTAGACATAGGCTTTATGAGTCCGGCAATAAACCTGGTAGGCTACTGGCCCGTTTAGCTAAAGGAAGGAGGAGCTTGGGTTCAATATCTGTGCTTCAAGACACAGATGGAGTGAAATATCATAAATCCACAGAAGTAAACAGTATTATGAAGACTTTTTACCAGAGATTATACTCATCTGAATGCCCTGGTACAGAGGACATGAGGAATAGGTTCCTTAATAAGATAAAATTACCGACTCTGTCTGAGGAACAAAAAGAGGATTTATGTAAACCAATCACAGAGAAGGAGGTTCTAGAAACCATTCAGGTACTCAAGGGGGGAAAAGCGGCAGGACCTGATGGATATTGCCCTGAATTTTATAAAACAGTAAGCAACATCATAGTAGGTCCACTTACAGATATGTATAAAGACTGTTTTTTAAATGGTTGCCTCCCTGCATCTCTTAGTCTAGCAAACATCTCCCTTATTCTGAAAAAAGGTAAACCCCCAGACTTATGCGGCTCTTATAGACCCATTAGCCTTATTCCTGTAGAAAATAAATTGCTATCTAAATTACTTGCTAGGAGGTTAGAACTGCTTTTGCCATGTATTATAAATACTGACCAAACAGGTTTTATTCATGGGCGCTATTCATTTACCAATGTTAGACGGCTTCTGAATATAATACAGTATACAAACCAATATAAACATAAAGCCCTCGCCATTTCTTTAGACGCTGAAAAAGCGTTCGACAGAGTCGAGTGGCACTACTTATATGACGTCCTGGAGAGGTTTGGCCTGGGAGGTGATTTTCTAAAGTGGATCCGAACTATCTACCACTCCCCAACAGCCTGTGTTATAACAAATGGTATACGCTCGGCCTCTTTCCCTCTGGAAAGGTCTACACGCCAGGGCTGCCCCTTGAGCCCTTTGCTCTTTGCGGTTGCTCTTGAACCGCTGGCAGAAATCATTAGGTGCCATGATGGTGTGAGAGGTGTTGTTGTCGGGGGTAGGTCCCATAAGATAGCCTTATATGCTGACGACATCCTTTTATTCCTTACCTCGCCTGAAATCTCTGTCCCCACCGTTCTAACATTAATAGAGGAATTTGGTTCCATCTCAGGATACAAAATCAATTTTAGCAAGTCTGAGGCTATGCCTTTGGGCAGCTTCAGAGATCACAGCACGTTGGGGAATTTTCCTTTCAAGTGGTCTGTTACTGGTTTCACATATCTAGGTCTAAAAATTTCACCAAATAATCAAGATTTATGGAAACTCAACTTTGCCCCTGTACTCGCCGCTGTCAAACAAGATTTGATCCGATGGCATGATCTCCCACTCACTTTCATTGGTCGCATCAGCCTCATAAAAATGAACGTTCTCCCTCGACTTCTCTACCCTCTACAAATGCTTCCTCTTTGCATCTCCAAAAAAACTAATAAGGACTTGGAGAGAGCCCTCTCAAAATTTATCTGGCATGGTAAACGTCCTAGACAAAAGTTTAGCTCTCTGCAACTCCCAAAGGATAGAGGTGGCCTCGCGGTACCCAACATGCTTTTCTACAATTGGGCCTGTCATATTCGCATTCTTTGGACCTGGTTGCATTCATATCTTCGGCGTGAAACTTGTGAGGACGCTTGGGTGTGCTCTCTAGAGTCTCTTTGGTGCTTGGTGACATGTAGACCTGAAAAAATCAAAGTTAACGTTAAAAATAATCCATTGATTATGAACTCTATTAGGATATGGAATGAGATCTCGAAATATATGGATAGAGGAGGTATAAAATCCATGCTGTCGCCCATATGCAATAACTTGGAATTCTTGCCTGGAGTTAATCACTCCTTATTTGATACCTGGCATGACAGAGGGATACGTGTGATAGGAGATATATTTGAAAATAACAGTTTGATGTCCTTTCAGCAGATTCAGGACAAATTCAGGATCCCCAAAGACCATTTTTTTGGTTATTTACAATTGAGAAATTTTATTAATTCACTTGTAAAACCTACAGAGGATTCTGCCTCCTACAGTGAAGCTGAAAAGTTTATAAAGGAAAGGGGTGATCTAAATCACGTGATCTCTCTCTTTTACTCTGTACTTTACACAAACGACAAATGCGACACGACCAAATTCTCACGAAAATGGGAAGAAGTCCTTGACAATCAATACAATGAGGAAGATTGGCAGGAGGCTGTACAACTTGTGCATTCAACCTACACCTGTAACAGGCTCGTAGAGATTCAATACAAAATTTTACACAGACTACACATATCCCCGACTACCCTTCATAAATTTTTGCGAACAGTTTCTCCCATCTGCAGTAAATGTAAAACAGACCTTGGAACTCATTATCATTATTTCTGGGAGTGCAATAGAATTTCTAGGTACTGGAGTCACATAGCTAAGGAACTGAGTGGAATTTTTAAGACCGCAATAAGGAAGGACCCAGGGCTCTTCTTATTGGGTTTGCCCTCTAAAGCATTAACACTTTCCCATAATCATTACAAATTGCTGGACAAACTCCTGCTTCTTGCTCGCAAGTGCATTCTGTTAAATTGGGTTAAAGATACCCCACCCTCAGTAACAATGTGGTATAGGGAGGTCTTTAATGTTATGCCCCATGAAAGGATAAGAGCAGTTCTTAGGACCAATGAAGGCTCATTCCTTAAGATCTGGAATCCTGTCCTGGATTATTTACCTTCAGATCTCAAACAAACACTGTTGAAAGGCCAGTACCCTTCAGAGTGGAAGAGAACATTGGCTAGTACTACATAAGAGGCGACGCATTCAACATTGCTTTTCAACATTCTTCATGAATGGGAGTTCGAGGACGACTTATGTGTAAATACTTGTTTGTTTGTTTGTTTTTTGTTTTTTTTGTTTGTACCTTTTGTCTTTGATAATCTTATCCCTTTTTTTTTTGTTTGTTTGTCTTTTACATGTGCCATATCTTTTTGAGTCAAATGTCTGTTGTTATTGCTGTTGTTATTATTTAATTTACTTATTATTTTTTTCTTTTCTTTTCTTTTCTTTTTTGTGCTTGGGGAAGGGGTGACAGTACATATCTTTGTCTGATAATCTGCTTTGTACACAAAATGAGCCTTGTATTTTGTTGTTTTGTTCTGAAAATGAAAAAAAAAAAATATAAAAAAAAAAAAAAAAAAAAAAACTCACCTGTTCAAACTGGCTTACTCCCTCTAACTGGACTCTCTGCACTTCACTAGTTTCTAGTTTTTATTTATTACTCTTTGTTTGTTTGGGGTTTTTTTTGTTTGTTTGTTTTTGTTTTTTTATGATGTTTTAATGATGACTGTTTTTATTATCTGTAAGGTGACCTTGGGTGATCTGAAAGGCGCCCAAAATAAAATGTATTATTATTATTATTATTGGTAGTTGACCCTCTCTAAATCCAGTCAATCTTCAGGAGCATATGTAGGACTAAATCCGCAGGCCCGGATGGCATTTCTGCAGTGCTTCTTAAGACCTGTGCAGAGGAACATACTCCAGCTGCCCTGTTTTTCAGCGGTCTGTGGATACATACACTGTACCTGCACCTAAAAACCATGTCCCTCTGAGAACAATGATTACAGACCGGTGGCTTTGACTTTAATTGTAATGAAATGTTTTGAGAAGTATATTGTGTCCATACTGAAATCTGAGGTTACTTGTCTACTTGATCCATTTCAGTTTGCATACTGAGAAAGACGAGGCACTGATGATGTCATTAATAGCATCACTCATTTAACTTTAAAGCACATTGAGGACCCTAAAGCCTATGCATGTCTTTTATTTTTTTATTTTAGCTCGGCTTTTAATACCTTGCAGGCTCATCTGTTGATAAGGAAACGGTCTCAGATGACTGTAAATGATGATGACCTTTGATTTTAAATGGTTTTATTCTTTTTACGGTTGGGACAGTGTTATGGTGCTCTCTTTAAGAGTATACTGTATGTTGTATGAATCTGTATTATTCATTGAATTTCCTTATGTGTGTTCTGTAATGGTAAAATCGGTTCCTTTGTGGTCAACTGCCCGAGACGCCCCATCTCTTGACCCCTCATCAAGACACTAGGTCCCATTGTGTTTTAAATTGTGACGTCTAGACCCTGAACCCTCCTTGATGAATACACAATCCCATCCTGGTGCAGATACCTACAACAGACAAAGGGTGTGAAAGGGTGTAAAACACTCCTTAGGGACCCCACCCTGATGTAGATATCTGCAACAGACAAAGGGTGTGAAACCCACCTTAGGGGGCGGTCCTCAGGTATAAATGTTCGAGCTTTCCCCATGTTCGAGGTCTTTCTTCATTCCAACCGCTCGGGTG
>NW_023260077.1:38442-42005 GCF_009762535.1 Notolabrus celidotus
GATCAGTGTGTATCAATGTGTGTGTGTTGCAGCTGAGCCTCACGCCCGTCTGCACTCTGAGGACCCCCCTGTTGGTGGACATCCTGCCATGCTGGTCTGCACCGTCTACGACTTCTACCCCAAACTGATCAGAGTGACCTGGCTCAGGAACGGACAGGAGGTCACTGCTGGGGTCACCTCCACGGACGAGATGGCAGACGGGGACTGGTACTACCAGGTCCACTCTCACCTGGAGTACACGCCCCAGTGAGTCCAGGTCCAGGTCTGATTGATTTCAGCTCCAGGTCCAGTTAGAGGAGTCTTTATTAAACACAGGATTTAAACCACCTTTGAGACTACGGTAGAACCAGTTTTATAAACAAGGTTCAGGTTGGTGCAGGTCCAGATGTAGGTCCAGGACCAGGTCCAGATGTAGGTCCAGATGTAGGTCCAGGTCCAGGTCCAGTGTGTTGTGTCAGAGTCTCTGATCTGGTGTTTTCTGTGGGTGCAGGTCTGGAGAGAAGATCTCGTGTAAGGTGGAGCACGTCAGCCTGAAGGCACCTCTGATTGTGGACTGGGGTAAGTACCTGTCTGTCTCTCTACCTGTCTGTCTGCTCACCTGTCTGTCTCTCTACCTGTCTGTCTCTCTGCCTGTCTGCTCACCTGTCTGTCTGCTCACCTGTCTGTCTGCTCACCTGTCTGTCCCGCTACCTGTCTGTCTCTCTACCTGTCTGTCTCTCTGCCTGTCTGTCGACCTGTCTGTCTCTCTACCTGTCTGTCTGCTCACCTGTCTGTCCCGCTACCTGTCTGTCTCTCTACCTGTCTGTCTCTCTGCCTGTCTGTTCACCTGTCTGTCCCGCTACCTGTCTGTCTGATCACCTGTCTGTCCCGCTACCTGTCTGTCTCTCTACCTGTCTGTCTGCTCACCTGTCTGTCTCTCTACCTGTCTGTCTCTCTACCTGTCTGTCTGCTCACCTGTCTGTCTCTCTACCTGTCTGTCTCTCTACCGGTCTGTCTGCTCACCTGTCTGTCTCTCTACCTGTCTGTCTCTCTACCGGTCTGTCTGCTCACCTGTCTGTCTCTCTACCTGTCTGTCTCTCTACCTGTCTGTCTGCTCACCTGTCTCTCTACCTGTCTGTCTTCAGACTCGTCCATGCCTGAGTCTGAGAGGAACAAGATCGCCATCGGAGCCTCCGGTCTGATCCTGGGTCTGATCTTATCCCTCGCTGGATTCATCTACTACAAGAGCAAGACCCGAAGTAAGACCAGTACACCCAGTCTGAGACCAGCTCAGACCAGTACACACAATCTGAGACCAGTTCAGACCAGTACACACAGTCTTAAACCAGTTTAGACCAGTACACCCAGTCTGGGACCAGCTCAGACCAGTTGTGGTTTTGTGTATTTTGTGTTGACCCTGTCCTTGTCTTTCTCTCTGCTTTAGGAAGGATTCTGGTCCCCACCACGGACTGATCCTGGTCCTGATCTGGGTCCTGGTCCTGGTCCTGGTCCTGATCCTGGTCCTGGTCCTGGATGCTTGTCAGAGGGACATGAAATCAGCTTCCTGTGTTTTCTGCTCAGCAGCCTGTCAGTGCTGCCACCTGCTGGACTGGCTGAACACCTGATTCTTTTGTGCTCAGCTGGTCTGAACCCTGATCTGGGTCTGTCCTGGATCAGGGTTGGTCTAGACTCTGGATCTGGACTGTGCTTCCTTGAATGTGTGATGCTTTCCTGTGTGAATCAATAAGTTAGAGGGTCTGTGTGTGTGATCAGGTAGAATCCAGCGGTGGAGGGTTTGGGACTCGTAGGTCTTGTGGTTTTCAGATTTATAGATTTTTACTGGAGTGAAACTTTTTCTGACCTCAATAAACTTTCAGAAAACCTGGAGTGGATTCATTTCACAGGACGGGTCTCAGAGGGTCCGGATCCTCATCTTAGACTCATTCTTTGTATTTGAACACATAAAGAGGAAAGTCTAGTTTCATAAGTGGACTCTGTTTCTGAACCCAGCAGCTTCAGACTGGGACCTGTACTTTAAGAGGGACTCCAGCTACAAGACAGTCCTCCAGTCCTGCAGCTCTGAGTCCTGCTACCCGGGTCGTGTTCCTAACAGTGTGTTTGTGTTCTTATCTGGTCTCCAGATGATCAGAGAAAGTCTGAGGTCCTCTGTAACAGGTCCACACGGCTTCCCCGACCCTCCAGTCTCTCTGGGCTCGGCTGGCCATCACTGGATCCTCCAGATTCTATGGCTGTTCAATAGAACCAGAAAAAAGCCCCACAATCAATCCTTCAAGAGATCTGTTCACTTCAGTCTGCTATCAGGATATCTTATCAAAGCACTGAGTGAGGACAAAGTCCAGAAACACTGAGAGGAGTTCCTTTAAACACAGCTGGGATTCAACATTCAACATGTTCCTCTTTACTTGAATCCAGTCTAATATTATAAACACCTTTAAATCCTGAACTAACTTCAACAGGAAATAAACTGTCTTTACAGAAACATCAATTCACTTCTCTCTGCTTTTCCAAACTTAGATCAGCTTTAAGGCCGCACAGCCCAACTTACACCATCCCTGTGTTAGCTAAACTTAGCTAAAGAGGCTTTAATAATGCAGCAGAATGCACCTTTAACCTTTAACCTTTCACCTTTAACTTACACCATCCCTGTGTTAGCTAAACTTAGCTAAAGAGGCTTTAATAATGCAGCAGAATGCACCTTTAACCTTTCACCTTTAACCTTTAACCTTTAACTTACACCATCCCTGTGTTAGCTAAACTTAGCTAAAGAGGCTTTAATAATGCAGCAGAATGCACCTTTAACCTTTAACCTTTCACCTTTAACTTACACCATCCCTGTGTTAGCTAAACTTAGCTAAAGAGGCTTTAATAATGCAGCAGAATGCACCTTTAACCTTTCACCTTTAACTTACACCATCCCTGTGTTAGCTAAACTTAGCTAAAGAGGCTTTAATAATGCAGCAGAATGCACCTTTAACCTTTAACCTTTCACCTTTAACTTACACCATCCCTGTGTTAGCTAAACTTAGCTAAAGAGGCTTTAATAATGCAGCAGAATGCACCTTTAACCTTTCACCTTTCACCTTTAACTTACACCATCCTGACATATAACCAGAGCTTTAACCTTTAACCTTTGACCATCCTGGCATATAACCAGAGCTTTAACCTCTGACCTTTAACCTTCACCATCCTGACATATGACCAGAGCTTTAACCTTTGACCTTTAACCTTTCACCTTCACCATCCTGATAGATGTCCAACCCAAATTCCTTACTTTCTTTCTTTCTTTCCATGTTTCTTCATCCTTCATGTCTTCTTTTCTCATCCTTTCCTTCTGTCATTCCTTCACCATTTATTCTCCTCTTTTTCTTTCTTTCATTCCTTCTTTCTTTCTTTCTTTCCTTCTTTGTTTTGTTTCCTTCTTCTTTATTTTTCTTCTTTATTTCATTCCTCCTTCCTTCCTTTCTTTAAATGATTTTTCCTTTCATTCCTTTCTTTCTTTCTTTCTTTCTTTCTTTCTTTCTTTCTTTCTTCTTTCTTTTCTTTCTTTCTTCTTTCTTTCTTTT
>NW_023260077.1:42505-52505 GCF_009762535.1 Notolabrus celidotus
TCATACGTCTTTCATTCATTCCTTCTTTCCATGTTTCTTCATCCTTTATGTCTCCTTTCCTCACCCCATCCTTTCCTTCTATCCTTTCCTTCCCCATTTCTTCTCCTCTTTTTCTTTCTTCTGGTCTCCCTCTCTTTTCTCTTTTCTTAGACCTTTCTGGAGTCCCTGAGCTCCCTTGTCTCGTATTAAGATGAGATCAGACTGAGTCCTGTCTGGAAGATGGGACTGGATCTGATCCGGTCTTGATGTTGGGTCTTTGTTAATGATAGAACATAGACTCCGGTCTAGACCGGCTCTGTTTGGAGTCTGAGGAGACCATGTGTTGTTATTTGGTGATTTATAAATAAAGATTGATTGATGTGTCTCATCTTAATCCACCATGAGCAGAGACCTTTACAGCATTTAGCAAGTTACAGTGGAGAGGACAAACTTCCTTTAACAGGCAGAAACCTCCAGCAGGACCAGACTCATGTTAGACACACATCTGAATCTGAGACCGTGTTGGAGAGAGGGATAGAGGGAGATGTAGAGAGAGAGAGAGATGATAGTGGGGAGACGGATAGTAGTAGTTGTAGCAGCTGGAGTCTGGACCACGTCCACAGCAGCAGAGATCCAGAGGAACCTACGAGACAAGGGAGCTCAGGGACTCCAGAAAGGTCTAAGAAAAGAGAGAAGAGAGGGAGACCAGAAGAAAGAAAAAGAGGAGAAGAAATGGTGAAGGAAAGGATAGAAGGAAAGGATGGGATGAGAAAAGGAGACATAAAGGATGAAGAAACATGGAAAGAGAGAAAGAAAGAAGGAAAGGAATTTGGGTTGGACATCTATCAGGATGGTGAAGGTTAAAGGTCAAAGGTTAAAGGTTTAAGGTGCATTCTGCTGCATTATTAAAGCCTCTTTAGCTAAGTTTAGCTAACACAGGGATGGTGTAAGTTAAAGGTGAAAGGTGAAAGGTTAAAGGTGCATTCTGCTGCATTATTAAAGCCTCTTTAGCTAAGTTTAGCTAACACAGGGATGGTGTAAGTTAAAGGTTAAAGGTTAAAGGTTAAAGGTGCATTCTGCTGCATTATTAAAGCCTCTTTAGCTAAGTTTAGCTAACACAGGGATGGTGTAAGTTGGGCTGTGCGGCCTTAAAGCTGATCTAAGTTTTGAAAAGCAGAGAGAAGTGAATTGATGTTTCTGTAAAGACAGTTTATTTCCTGTTGAAGTTAGTTCAGGATTTAAAGGTGTTTATAATATTAGACTGGATTCAAGTAAAGAGGAACATGTTGAATGTTGAATCCCAGCTGTGTTTAAAGGAACTCCTCTCAGTGTTTCTGGACTTTGTCCTCACTCAGTGCTTTGATAAGATATCCTGATAGCAGACTGAAGTGAACAGATCTCTTGAAGGATTGATTGTGGGGCTTTTTTCTGGTTCTATTGAACAGCCATAGAATCTGGAGGATCCAGTGATGGCCAGCCGAGCCCAGAGAGACTGGAGGGTCGGGGACGCCGTGTGGACCTGCTACAGAGGACCTCAGACTTTCTCTGATCATCTGGAGACCAGATAAGAACACAAACACACTGTTAGGAACACGACCCGGGTAGCAGGACTCAGAGCTGCAGGACTGGAGGACTGTCTTGTAGCTGGAGTCCCTCTTAAAGTACAGGTCCCAGTCTGAAGCTGCTGGGTTCAGAAACAGAGTCCACTTATGAAACTAGACTTTCCTCTTTATGTGTTCAAATACAAAGAATGAGTCTAAGATGAGGACCCCGACCCTCTGAGACCCGTCCTGTGAAATGAATCCACTCCAGGTTTTCTGAAAGTTTATTGAGGTCAGAAAAAGTTTCACTCCAGTAAAAATCTATAAATCTGAAAACCACAAGACCTACGAGTCCCAAACCCTCCACCGCTGGATTCTACCTGATCACACACACAGACCCTCTAACTTATTGATTCACACAGGAAAGCATCACACATTCAAGGAAGCACAGTCCAGATCCAGAGTCTAGACCAACCCTGATCCAGGACAGACCCAGATCAGGGTTCAGACCAGCTGAGCACAAAAGAATCAGGTGTTCAGCCAGTCCAGCAGGTGGCAGCACTGACAGGCTGCTGAGCAGAAAACACAGGAAGCTGATTTCATGTCCCTCTGACAAGCATCCAGGACCAGGACAAGGACCAGGACCCAGATCAGGACCAGGACCAGGATCAGGACCAGGATCAGTCCGTGGTGGGGACCAGAATCCTTCCTAAAGCAGAGAGAAAGACAAGGACAGGGTCAACACAAAATACACAAAACCACAACTGGTCTGAACTGGTCCCAGACTGGGTGTACTGGTCTAAACTGGTTTAAGACTGTGTGTACTGGTCAGAACTGGTTTAAGACTGTGTGTACTGGTCTGAACTGGTCTCAGATTGTGTGTACTGGTCTGAACTGGTCTCAGATTGTGTGTACTGGTCTGAGCTGGTCTCAGACTGGGTGTACTGGTCTTACTTCGGGTCTTGCTCTTGTAGTAGATGAATCCAGCGAGGGATAAGATCAGACCCAGGATCAGACCGGAGGCTCCGATGGCGATCTTGTTCCTCTCAGACTCAGGCATGGACGAGTCTGAGGACAGACAGGCAGAGAGACAGACAGGTGAGCAGACAGACAGACAGAGAGACAGACAGGTAGAGAGACAGACAGGTAGAGAGACAGACAGGTAAGAGAGACAGACAGGTGAGCAGACAGACAGGTAGAGAGACAGACAGGTAGAGAGACAGACAGGTGAGCAGACAGACAGGTAGAGAGACAGACAGGTAGAGAGACAGACAGGTGAGCAGACAGACAGGTAGAGAGACAGACAGGTGAGCAGACAGACAGGTAGAGAGACAGACAGGTCGACAGACAGGTAGAGAGACAGACAGGTGAGCAGACAGACAGGTAGAGAGATAGACAGGTACTTACCCCAGTCCACAATCAGAGGTGCCTTCAGGCTGACGTGCTCCACCTTACACGAGATCTTCTCTCCAGACCTGCACCCACAGAAAACACCAGATCAGAGACTCTGACACAACACACTGGACCTGGACCTGGACCTGGTCCTGGACCTACATCTGGACCCACATATGGACCTGGACCTGGACCTACATCTGGACCTGCACCAACCTGAACCTTGTTTATAAAACTGGTTCTACCATAGTCTCAAAGGTTGTTTAAATCCTGTGTTTAATAAAGACTCCTCTAACTGGACCTGGACCTGAAATCAATCAGACCTGGACCTGGACTCACTGGGGCGTGTACTCCAGGTGAGAGTGGACCTGGTAGTACCAGTCCCCGTCTGCCATCATGTCCGTGGAGGTGACCCCAGCAGTGACCTCCTGTCCGTTCCTGAGCCAGGTCACTCTGATCAGTTTGGGGTAGAAGTCGTAGACGGTGCAGACCAGCATGGCAGGATGTCCACCAACAGGGGGGTCCTCAGAGTGCAGACGGGCGTGAGGCTCAGCTGCAACACACACACATTGATACACACTGATCAGAGGGACGTGGGGTTTGTTGTTTGTTGTCAGTATGGTTTATTGTGGGGTCAGTTAATCAGGTTATTTACAGGTCATGTGTTAGAGGAGGGGATGTTCTGTTCATTTAGGCGTCCTGTTTTCTTTAGTTTGGAGTGGGGGAGGGGGTGAGCTGGGTCTCTGGACTTTCTGTTGACAGCTATTTTCTCTATTTTCTTTTGATCTCTTTAATAATCTGTTTGAGCATTTTATCTTGAGCTGATCCTTTCTCATTAATAAAATGTTAAACTTCCTTTTCTTACATCAGTGATTTTTGCTTTTAGGACACTTGACTAGGGCAAACCTCAGCCTCTCAGTGTCTTTGGCTCTTTGTAGTTGCTACATATATACCAATACACACATATGTAATGTGAGGAGCAGCAGAATGAAGACATTAACATATTGAAGGACTGGCACCATGTGTACGATGTGTTTACTGACTGGTTTGTTTTGTTGGTCGTCTGTTTTTGCTGAGATGTTGAATACGATAATCTGGATGAGATTTAAAATTCAAATGAACTTTCAAAGTCCTCCCTTGGTCCTAAGGTCCTTTACAAACACAGTTTAAAATGAATCTTTACACAGAGTGCTGTTAAACTTACTTTATACACTTTTATATTCTATTATTTTATATGTTTGGAATGAAACAACATTTACATTTACTCTTTGTTTTTTAAGTGTTCCTTTGGTTTGACTCAGAGCTGGATTTTATTTTGAAAATCCTAAAATAAGAAGAGTTTTTCATATCTCTGATCCCAGCTGATTAATAAAGGTGTAGTTGCACAGAGTGACCAGCAGGCTGCGTCAGAGAGCTGTGTCTGAGGACTTCCTGACAGTTAGAGATGTAGTAACCTGAGAGAGAGTTTAAAATATAACCACATCATGAAGACTGGAATGAAAGAGTGAAATATTCATGAGGAACTTTAGAACAGAACTCTAGAACATGAGGTGGATCTGTCAGCTGAACTCAGAGGAGGAGGAGGAGGAGAGAGAGAGAGGAGGAGGAGGAGGAGGAGGAGGAGAGGAGGAAGAGGAGGAGGAGAGAGAGAGGAGGAGGAGGAGGAGGAGGAGGAGGAGGAGGAGGAGGAGGAGGAGGACTCCAGCTCTGATTAATGTGATCATCTTCATCCTGAAATCCTCTCTAACGTTAGATTATAGATTACTGTTAATCCACACCTGATGATGATGTCATGCTGTGATGTCACTGAAACAAGAACTCACCTGATTTAGTCAGAGCAGCTTTGTACCAGATCCCAATGTTGTGTCCACAGTATGTGGCCTTCTGAGCTCTAAAACTATTCAGCTCTGAAGGATTGTTGTTCCAGAACTCTGCATTCTTCACACCGTACTCAGTGTATCCAACACATTTCCCCACACTGCTGCTGAAGCGTGTGAGCTCCAGTCCGTTGTAGTAAAAAGAGTATATGTACTCGATGTCTTTGAGATCAGTCGAGTTAAACACACAACGGTCCACTGCTACATGCATCGTACCATCTGAAGAAGAAACACAACACCTGTCAGTCACCATCAACACTCACTCTGTCAGGGGTGTGTGTGTGTGTGTGTGTGTGTGTGTGTGTGTGTGTGTGTGTGTGTGTGTGTGTTTGTTCGGTGTATTCAGGTGTGTGTGTGTATTATTGAGGTGTGTGTCTGCGTGTGTGTGTGTGTGTGTGTGTGTGTGTGTGTGTGTGTGTGTGTGTGTGTGTGCGTGCGTGTGTTTATTCAGGTGTGTTTGTGTGTGTGTGTGTAGTCAGGTCTGTCTGTGTGTGTGTGTGTGTGTGTGTGTGTGTGTGTGTGTGTGTATTATTGAGGTGTGTGTGTGTGTGTGTGTGTGTGTGTGTGTGTGTGTGTGTGTGTGTGTGTGTGTGTGTCTGTGTGTGTGTTTGTGTGTATTATTGAGGTGTGTGTGTGTGTGTGTGTGTGTGTGTGTGTGTGTGTGTGTGTGTGTGTGTGTACCTGCGATGCAGAGGCTGGTGATGAAGAGGAGGGAGACGCTGAGAAAGGTTGAAGTCATGATCCTCTGCTGTCCTCACAGACTGAGACTCTCTCTGACTGAGACCGGCTCTAAAGACCAGATCCACATCCCATGACCTCATCAGACCACGCCCACAGAGCTCAACAGACCACGCCCACAGAGCTCATCACATGACCTCATCATCACCTGTTACCAGGGAGACTACACCCAGAGAGCTCTGCTGCTGCTAACACACACACACATACACAAACACACACAAACACACACACCCACACACACACACACACACACACAGAATCTCACACACATACACAAACACACACACACACACACACACACACACACACACACACACACACACACACACACACACACACACACACAGAATCTCACACACATACACAAACACACACACACACACACACACACACACACACACACACACACACACACATGACAGATAGTGAACTACTGCTACATGTACTGAAGGGTATACTACGAAGCGAGTTCAGCATATCCTAGATGTCTTCTCCTGATCCAGCTTCACTGAACCGGACAAAGGATTTCACGCTAATCTGTCACATGAAGCTGGTTATCAACATGTTGAGTCAATCCAGAATTACCCTGAGCGCGTTCACAAGAACGGGGCAGATAAGGCAACATGTGACCAATCACAGACACGGACAGACTGCCGTCAGCACATCCACATGAATTTCAAACACTGCACTGATATTAGAAAAATATGAAGAAGTTAAACACATAATCCAGATTAACTTCAACACAGATGAGTCTGAAACACATAATCCAGATTAACTTCAACACAGATGAGTCTGAAACACATAATCCAGATTAACTTCAACACAGATGAGTCTGAAACACATAATCCAGATTAACTTCAACACAGATGAGTCTGAAACACATAATCCAGATTAACTTCAACACAGTCTGGTCTTAAAGCTTTACAAAGCACTGAGTCTGCACTTTTAAGGGTTTTTAATAACCTTTTATTAACTACTGACTCTGGCGATTCTGCCATTCTTATGCTTTTAGACCTTACTGCTGCCTTTGACACAGTCGACCACACCATTCTCATTTCCTGTCTCGAGCACTGTGTGGATGTCAGGGATGCTGCTTTGGAGTGGTTCCGGTCTTATCTGTCGGAGAGATGCTTTTCAGTGAGGCTTGGTGACTCTGCATTGTCTTCTGCCCCCCTGTCATGTGGAGTTCCCCAAGGCTCCATTCTGGGGCCCATCCTCTTCTCTCTTTACCCCTTGGTTTAATTTTTAAAAAACATGGCATCTCCTACCATGTCACAGTTATCAGCTGCCACACCTGCTCAGCCTCTCAGTCCTGTACATTTCCACTCCCCTTCAGTTTCTCTTCTTCTCCCTGAACCACACTCTCCTCATTAGGCCAACACAAATCACCTGTTCCTCATTACCTGCTGACAGTATTTAAGCCCCGGTTTCAGCTCACTCAGAGCCAGATTGTTCTCTGCTATGCAAGACTCTCCAGCACTCTTCCTTGCATTGATCTCCTGGTTTTGACCCTGCCTGTCCCTGACTTTACTTCCTCGTTTCTGCCCCTGGTAACTCCCTCAGCCTTCTGTCCCTGACCAAGAGACTTGCCTGCTCCTCGTCTGTTTCCAGCCTGTTCCTCCACACAGCGACTCGGCACGCCTTCGCAACCTTGCCGCCTGAGAAGCTGAACAGCATTCCTGCTGAGATCCAGCATCTCAACAGACTTTGTGTTTCCTGCTGTTTCCTCGGGGCTCCAGTGTGCTGCTTTTGGGTTCACCCTCACACCCGTAACATACCATTTATATGCGGACGACTCCCAAACCTACCTGCCGCTAAAGAGAAATGATAAGAGCTCTCTGATACCCCTACTAGATTACCTGAAGGACATCAAGGCATGGATGGCTTTTAACTTCTTAAACTTAAATGAAGATAAACCTGAGGTCATGGTGTTTGGACCCAGTGGTGTCCCTCCTGTAGACCTGGGTTCCCTGCAGACTCATGTAAAACCCACAGTCTCAAACCTTGGCGTCAAAATGGACAGCGATTTTAAACTTGATAAATAAATATACTCAGTTTTTATCATCTGAGGCTTTTATCCAAAATTCAATCTGTTGTATCTTTTAATGATTTTGAGTGCTTGATCCAGTCTTTAATCTGGACCCATTTGGACTACTGTAATGCCCTTTACACTGGCATGAACCACGCCTCCCTCGCTCACTTACAGGTAGTCCAAAACACGGCTGCTGGTCTTTTAACAGGAACCAGCAAACATGAGCTGTCCCTGTCCATTTTAGAATTCATTTTAAGATTTGAATGTTTGTTTTTAAGTCACTGCATGGTCTGGCACCTCAGTAAATCTCTGATCTCATAAAAATATACGACCCTCCAGAGTACTGAGGTCAGCTGATCAGATGCAAGGGGAGACTGAGCTTTTTCAGTGGTAGCTCCTAAATTGTGGAATGAGCTACCCACCCAAGTTAAATAGCCTCCACCCTGGATCCTTTTAAATCACATCTTAAAACTCACTTTTACTCCCTGGCTTTTAATACAGCATGAGAGTTTATGTTGGTCTCTGTTGGTCTTTTAATGAACTGTATTTAAAATGTTACTATTATTTATTTCTACTGTTTGTATTTGTTGTGCAGAACTTTGGGAACCTTGTTGTTTTTAAATGTGATATAGAAATAAAATGGATTGGATTCTCCATTTAAGAAAAAATAGATTTTTATTTGTTTTTAGGTCATGATGGACAACTTACAAAAATACTTCAAATAATGAAATCAGGATTTTTTCCATTCTATATTCAACGAGACACACCAAGCAAATTCATTTTAAACTAATTATACATATTAGAGATTTTATAAAGGGAAAGTGTTTCCTTTGTTCTTCTGCGGATATCTTACCATCTACTTTTTATTTCATCGGCAGATCTTCAATTTTTTCTCACAGCATTGCACACGCAATATAGCACTCCTTATTTGAGATCTTATTAGATCAGGGCCACAGAGCATCAAGCTGTGTTCAACAACTGACAGCAGACAGTACTGACATCATCACCTGTGTGTGTGTGTGTGAACAGGAAACAAGACGCAGTGATGTCACTCAGGACAGACTTTATTTCACTCAACAGATTATACATCTGATTACAAGCAAGTGTGTGTGTGTGTGTGTGTGTGTGTGTGTGTGTGTGTGTGTGTGTGTGTGTGTGTGTGTGTCAGACTCATTATCTACAGCTTCTCCTCACACACTGATGACATCATCAGCCCCGACCAATCAGCTGCACTCGTTCCCTTTAATGAGGAAGAAGGTTCCAGCAGCCACGCCCAGCAGCCCGACCGTCAGACCGAGTCCACAGAACACGGCAGGACCCACACCTGGCTGAGTGCTCTTCACACCTGGAGACACACAACACACACATTAACACACATATACACAACTACACACACCTGGCTGAGTGCTCTTCACACCTGGAGACACACAACACACACATTAACACACATATACACAACTACACACACCTGGCTGAGTGCTCTTCACACCTGGAGACACACAACACACACATTAACACACATATACACAACTACACACACCTGGCTGAGTGCTCTTCACACCTGGAGACACACAACACACACATTAACACACATATACACAACTACACACACCTGGCTGAGTGCTCTTCACACCTGGAGACACACAACACACACATTAACACACAGATACACAACTACACACACCTGGCTGAGTGCTCTTCACACCTGGAGACACACAACACACACATTAACACACATATACACAACTACACACACCTGGCTGAGTGCTCTTCACACCTGGAGACACACAACACACACATTAACACACAGATACACAACTACACACACCTGGCTGAGTGCTCTTCACACCTGGAGACACACAACACACACATTAACACACATATACACAACTACACACACCTGGCTGAGTGCTCTTCACACCTGGAGACACACAACACACACATTAACACACATATACACAACTACACACACCTGGCTGAGTGCTCTTCACACCTGGAGACACACAACACACACATTAACACACATATACACAACTACACACACCTGGCTGAGTGCTCTTCACACCTGGAGACACACAACACACACATTAACACACATATACACAACTACACACACCTGGCTGAGTGCTCTTCACACCTGGAGACACACAACACACACATTAACACACAGATACACAACTACACACACCTGGCTGAGTGCTCTTCACACCTGGAGACACACAACACACACATTAACACACACATATACACAACTACACACACCTGGAGAGACAGACACAGACACAATATCACACACACAACACACACAGACACACACAGATACACACACATTAACACACAGATACACACAACTACACACACACACATATACACACACAGACACACACAGATACACACACAGACACACACAGATACACACACATTAACACACAGACACACAC
>NW_023260077.1:57505-74047 GCF_009762535.1 Notolabrus celidotus
TTGTTTTATTATTTTTTTTATTACAATAAAATACAGTGTTGAAGGAGTTTCTCCACAGGAGATATGGCATGGTTCCTTTTTTTGACTGGCTCCAGATCAGCCCTTAATGAGGTCATCCAGAAGCTCAAAGATAGCGTTGCTGGATAGACGATATATCTCTACTGTTTTTATTTCTGACAGTCCAAATATGTTGACACAGACGACGGAGGATTCTCTCTTTCTGTCGTCTGTCAGGGTGCCTATGCCTCCTTCTCGCCACAGTGACTGCAGACATGTGTGTGTAACGCTGTGCCAGTTTGTACCTGCCTTTCAAACGTGCTAAATATAGACGCAAAAACACCGCCTGCTATCTGCTTCAGGTTTGATAGATCACATTGCGTGTGCTAAATGATTACATTAGCATCTCCTCCTCTTCCCAGTGTTTAGTGCGTTCTGATGATCTCCAAGTATTCTACATATTCATGAAGGCAAACACGCTAAATGGATTGCGAGTGCTATTTTGCTCATTTGAAAGACGCAATCCTCAGTGCGCGCAAGTTTGCACGTTCCCTGAGTTAGGTAATTAATTCCACCGGTTGGGAACAATAGAGGAGAAGAGTCTAGCTAGAGATTTAGAGCCATGCTGGGCTGGGAGCACCAGGCGTCTTTCACAGGCAGAGCGTAGTGGGTGAGAGGGAGTGTAGACCTGGGTGAGGGATTCCAGGTAGGCGGGACCTTTTTTCATCACTGTTTTGTAGGCCAGAAGAAGAGCTTTGAATTTGATTCGAGCTGCCACTGGAAGCCAGTGAAGAGAGATTAACAGCGGGGTGACATGTGCTGTTTTGGGCTGGTTGAAGACCAGACATGCTGCTGCATTCTGGATCATCTGCAGAGGTTTAACTGTACACACAGGGAGGCCTGCTAGAAGAGAATTGCAGTAGTCAATGCGTGAAATCACCAGGGCCTGAACCAGAAGCTGTGTGGCCTGTTGCGTCAGGTAGGGTCTGATCCTCCTGATGTTGTAGAGGGCATATCGACAAAACCGAGCAATCAAGGCCACATGAACCTAAAAGGTCACATGTTACACAAACAAACGTTACTGTTTCCTCTGAGCTCACAGTGAATGCAGCACCAACACTCCCAGAGGAGGAACACTGTCTGCAGGAGGCTCTGATAACAGGATGAGACATGGACACAACTACAGATCAACATGTAGAGCTCCCCCTGCTGACTGTCAGCAGTATAGGTCATAAGCCCCGCCTCCTCCATGTTAACAGATGGGTCAAAGTGTGAAATCAAACACAGGTCTCTAAATGTTTGTGAAACATTGTTTCTGTGGTTATAGTTCTTATCCTGCTGGTTTCTGTCTCAGTGTTCATGTTTCTGTTTACTTTGAATTATAATTGATGATATAAAAAGAGGGGGCGTGACATCATGATCGACAGCTGTGTCGACCAATGAGGCTCCTTTATTTCAGGGACATCATTGTCAGACGCTGTCTTGAGCTGCCGCTGCTCCCTGGCCTCTTTTAAGTAATTTTAAGTAAACGAATGGTGTGGACTAATTGTTAATCCAGTCCTCATATTGCACTACACGAACTGACATCCGTGTCTGTGTGTGTTTGGGCTAAGATTAGCCTACCTGTTGCCTCCAACACTGTCACAGCCTTCCACAACCATGTGGAATATCTATGTGTGGCTTGTGCTCGCCTGGACTGTCCTGTCTTTTGTCCATCGTCCATCGACAGCACTGCTCCAGTACTCAGCTGCTGAGCTTGTTAACCTCCGCTTACACCCGCATGAGCCACCTCCACCAGCTCTGCTCCTGCATCCAGACATCCTTCACCTGCCTCGTCAGAAATACATTCACCGTGGCTCCCGTCGGAACTTCCAGGATGACAAATCCAACTCCATCAAATCATTCTGGTCTACTGCTCAACGTCCCCCGAGGAACACCGGTCGCCGTGCTGCTCACAGTGTGTTAGCCCGCCTGGCTAAGTCGGCTACCAGGGCTGTCAAACACAGCCGCACTGCTGTAAACTTTGGTCTCCTCAACATCTGCTCACTCACGAGTAAGGGGCATCTTGTGCAGGATCTTCTCATCAACTGTAAGCTTGACTTTTTATGATTAACTAAAACGTGGCAGCAGCCAAATGACTTTGTTCAACTCAATGACGCTACTCCTCCTGGGTTTGTTTGGCTGTTTTCAAAACCGCCTATTATCCTAGCAGTATGTACTGATGTGGTCTAAATTCAGTATGTAGTAAGTGAACAAGAGCAAAATCTGCAGTATACCAAAACTCCCCTGATGTCTACTGATTTGGGAAAATTTCACAGTCTGCATCGTGTCCTTTAACAGACCTTATAACAGTCATTAAGGGTGTCCTTTAACAGACCTTATAACAGTCAGTAAGGGTGTCCTTTAACAGACCTTATAACAGTCATTAAGGGTGTCCTTTAACAGACCTTATAACAGTCAGTAAGGGTGTCCTTTAACAGACCTTATAACAGTCAGTAAGGGTGTCCTTTAACAGACCTTATAACAGTCATTAAGGGTGTCCTTTAACAGACCTTATAACAGTCAGTAAGGGTGTCCTTTAACAGACCTTATAACAGTCAGTAAGGGTGTCCTTTAACAGACCTTATAACAGTCATTAAGGGTGTCCTTTAACAGACCTTATAACAGTCAGTAAGGGTGTCCTTTAACAGACCTTATAACAGTCAGTAAGGGTGTCCTTTAACAGACCTTATAACAGTCAGTAAGGGTGTCCTTTAACAGACCTTATAACAGTCAGTAAGGGTGTCCTTTAACAGACCTTATAACAGTCATTAAGGGTGTCCTTTAACAGTCCTTATAACAGTCATTAAGGGTGTCCTTTAACAGATCTTATAACAGTCAGTAAGGGTGTCCTTTAACAGACCTTATAACAGTCAGTAAGGGTGTCCTTTAACAGTCCTTATAACAGTCATTAAGGGTGTCCTTTAACAGACCTTATAACAGTCATTAAGGGTGTCCTTTAACAGTCCTTATAACAGTCATTAAGGGTGTCCTTTAACAGACCTTATAACAGTCATTAAGGGTGTCCTTTAACAGTCCTTATAACAGTCATTAAGGGTGTCCTTTAACAGACCTTATAACAGTCATTAAGGGTGTCCTTTAACAGTCCTTATAACAGTCATTAAGGGTGTCCTTTAACAGTCCTTATAACAGTCAGTAAGGGTGTCCTTTAACAGTCCTTATAACAGTCATTAAGGGTGTCCTTTAACAGTCCTTATAACAGTCATTAAGGGTGTCCTTTAACAGTCCTTATAACAGTCATTAAGGGTGTTCTTTAACAGTCCTTATAACAGTCATTAAGGGTGTCCTTTAACAGTCCTTATAACAGTCATTAAGGGTGTCCTTTAACAGACCTTATAACAGTCAGTAAGGGTGTCCTTTAACAGACCTTATAACAGTCATTAAGGGTGTCCTTTAACAGACCTTATAACAGTCAGTAAGGGTGTCCTTTAACAGACCTTATAACAGTCATTAAGGGTGTCCTTTAACAGACCTTATAACAGTCAGTAAGGGTGTCCTTTAACAGACCTTATAACAGTCAGTAAGGGTGTCCTTTAACAGACCTTATAACAGTCATTAAGGGTGTCCTTTAACAGACCTTATAACAGTCAGTAAGGGTGTCCTTTAACAGACCTTATAACAGTCAGTAAGGGTGTCCTTTAACAGACCTTATAACAGTCAGTAAGGGTGTCCTTTAACAGACCTTATAACAGTCAGTAAGGGTGTCCTTTAACAGACCTTATAACAGTCATTAAGGGTGTCCTTTAACAGTCCTTATAACAGTCATTAAGGGTGTCCTTTAACAGTCCTTATAACAGTCAGTAAGGGTGTCCTTTAACAGACCTTATAACAGTCAGTAAGGGTGTCCTTTAACAGTCCTTATAACAGTCATTAAGGGTGTCCTTTAACAGACCTTATAACAGTCATTAAGGGTGTCCTTTAACAGTCCTTATAACAGTCAGTAAGGGTGTCCTTTAACAGTCCTTATAACAGTCATTAAGGGTGTCCTTTAACAGTCCTTATAACAGTCATTAAGGGTGTCCTTTAACAGTCCTTATAACAGTCATTAAGGGTGTCCTTTAACAGTCCTTATAACAGTCATTAAGGGTGTCCTTTAACAGTCCTTATAACAGTCATTAAGGGTGTCCTTTAACAGTCCTTATAACAGTCATTAAGGGTGTCCTTTAACAGTCCTTATAACAGTCATTAAGGGTGTCCTTTAACAGTCCTTATAACAGTCATTAAGGGTGTCCTTTAACAGTCCTTATAACAGTCAGTAAGGGTGTCCTTTAACAGTCCTTATAACAGTCACTAAGGGTGTCCTTTAACAGTCCTTATAACAGTCATTAAGGGTGTCCTTTAACAGACCTTATAACAGTCAGTAAGGGTGTCCTTTAACAGTCCTTATAACAGTCACTAAGGGTGTCCTTTAACAGTCCTTATAACAGTCATTAAGGGTGTCCTTTAACAGACCTTATAACAGTCATTAAGGGTGTCCTTTAACAGACCTTAATACAGTCAGTAAGGGTGTCCTTTAACAGACCTTATAACAGTCATTAAGGGTGTCCTTTAACAGTCCTTATAACAGTCATTAAGGGTGTCCTTTAACAGACCTTATAACAGTCATTAAGGGTGTCCTTTAACAGTCCTTATAACAGTCATTAAGGGTGTCCTTTAACAGTCCTTATAACAGTCACTAAGGGTGTCCTTTAACAGTCCTTATAACAGTCATTAAGGGTGTCCTTTAACAGACCTTATAACAGTCATTAAGGGTGTCATTTAACAGACCTTAATACAGTCAGTAAGGGTGTCCTTTAACAGACCTTATAACAGTCAGTAAAGGTGTCCTTTAACAGACCTTATAACAGTCACTAAGGGTGTCCTTTAACAGACCTTATAACAGTCATTAAGGGTGTCCTTTAACAGACCTTATAACAGTCATTAAGGGTGTCCTTTAACAGACCTTATAACAGTCACTAAGGGTGTCCTTTAACAGACCTTATAACAGTCAGTAAGGGTGTCCTTTAACAGTCCTTATAACAGTCATTAAGGGTGTCCTTTAACAGTCCTTATAACAGTCACTAAGGGTGTCCTTTAACAGACCTTATAACAGTCAGTAAGGGTGTCCTTTAACAGTCCTTATAACAGTCAGTAAGGGTGTCCTTTAACAGTCCTTATAACAGTCATTAAGGGTGTCCTTTAACAGTCCTTATAACAGTCACTAAGGGTGTCCTTTAACAGACCTTATAACAGTCATTAAGGGTGTCCTTTAACAGACCTTATAACAGTCATTAAGGGTGTCCTTTAACAGTCCTTATAACAGTCATTAAGGGTGTCCTTTAACAGACCTTATAACAGTCAGTAAGGGTGTCCTTTAACAGACCTTATAACAGTCACTAAGGGTGTCCTTTAACAGTCCTTATAACAGTCATTAAGGGTGTCCTTTAACAGACCTTATAACAGTCAGTAAGGGTGTCCTTTAACAGACCTTATAACAGTCATTAAGGGTGTCCTTTAACAGACCTTATAACAGTCATTAAGGGTGTCCTTTAACAGACCTTATAACAGTCATTAAGGGTGTCCTTTAACAGACCTTATAACAGTCATTAAGGGTGTCCTTTAACAGACCTTATAACAGTCAGTAAGGGTGTCCTTTAACAGACCTTATAACAGTCATTAAGGGTGTCCTTTAACAGACCTTATAACAGTCATTAAGGGTGTCCTTTAACAGACCTTATAACAGTCACTAAGGGTGTCCTTTAACAGACCTTATAACAGTCATTAAGGGTGTCCTTTAACAGACCTTATAACAGTCAGTAAGGGTGTCCTTTAACAGACCTTATAACAGTCAGTAAGGGTGTCCTTTAACAGACCTTATAACAGTCAGTAAGGGTGTCCTTTAACAGACCTTATAACAGTCAGTAAGGGTGTCCTTTAACAGACCTTATAACAGTCATTAAGGGTGTCCTTTAACAGACCTTATAACAGTCATTAAGGGTGTCCTTTAACAGTCCTTATAACAGTCATTAAGGGTGTCCTTTAACAGACCTTATAACAGTCAGTAAGGGTGTCCTTTAACAGACCTTATAACAGTCAGTAAGGGTGTCCTTTAACAGTCCTTATAACAGTCATTAAGGGTGTCCTTTAACAGACCTTATAACAGTCATTAAGGGTGTCCTTTAACAGACCTTATAACAGTCATTAAGGGTGTCCTTTAACAGACCTTATAACAGTCATTAAGGGTGTCCTTTAACAGACCTTATAACAGTCATTAAGGGTGTCCTTTAACAGACCTTATAACAGTCAGTAAGGGTGTCCTTTAACAGTCCTTATAACAGTCAGTAAGGGTGTCCTTTAACAGACCTTATAACAGTCATTAAGGGTGTCCTTTAACAGACCTTATAACAGTCAGTAAGGGTGTCCTTTAACAGACCTTATAACAGTCATTAAGGGTGTCCTTTACAGACCTTATAACAGTCAGTAAGGGTGTCCTTTAACAGACCTTATAACAGTCAGTAAGGGTGTCCTTTAACAGACCTTATAACAGTCAGTAAGGGTGTCCTTTAACAGACCTTATAACAGTCAGTAAGGGTGTCCTTTAACAGACCTTATAACAGTCATTAAGGGTGTCCTTTATCAGACCTTATAACAGTCAGTAAGGGTGTCCTTTAACAGACCTTATAACAGTCAGTAAGGGTGTCCTTTAACAGACCTTATAACAGTCAGTAAGGGTGTCCTTTAACAGACCTTATAACAGTCATTAAGGGTGTCCTTTAACAGACCTTATAACAGTCAGTAAGGGTGTCCTTTAACAGACCTTATAACAGTCAGTAAGGGTGTCCTTTAACAGACCTTATAACAGTCAGTAAGGGTGTCCTTTAACAGACCTTATAACAGTCAGTAAGGGTGTCCTTTAACAGACCTTATAACAGTCAGTAAGGGTGTCCTTTAACAGACCTTATAACAGTCAGTAAGGGTGTCCTTTAACAGACCTTATAACAGTCAGTAAGGGTGTCCTTTAACAGACCTTATAACAGTCAGTAAGGGTGTCCTTTAACAGACCTTATAACAGTCAGTAAGGGTGTCCTTTAACAGACCTTATAACAGTCATTAAGGGTGTCCTTTAACAGACCTTATAACAGTCATTAAGGGTGTCCTTTAACAGTCCTTATAACAGTCATTAAGGGTGTCCTTTAACAGACCTTATAACAGTCAGTAAGGGTGTCCTTTAACAGTCCTTATTACAGTCAGTAAGGGTGTCCTTTAACAGACCTTATAACAGTCATTAAGGGTGTCCTTTAACAGACCTTATAACAGTCATTAAGGGTGTCCTTTAACAGTCCTTATAACAGTCATTAAGGGTGTCCTTTAACAGACCTTATAACAGTCATTAAGGGTGTCCTTTAACAGTCCTTATAACAGTCAGTAAGGGTGTCCTTTAACAGTCCTTATAACAGTCATTAAGGGTGTCCTTTAACAGACCTTATAACAGTCAGTAAGGGTGTCCTTTAACAGACCTTATAACAGTCATTAAGGGTGTCCTTTAACAGACCTTATAACAGTCAGTAAGGGTGTCCTTTAACAGTCCTTATAACAGTCAGTAAGGGTGTCCTTTAACAGACCTTATAACAGTCATTAAGGGTGTCCTTTAACAGACCTTATAACAGTCAGTAAGGGTGTCCTTTAACAGACCTTATAACAGTCATTAAGGGTGTCCTTTAACAGACCTTATAACAGTCAGTAAGGGTGTCCTTTAACAGACCTTATAACAGTCAGTAAGGGTGTCCTTTAACAGACCTTATAACAGTCAGTAAGGGTGTCCTTTAACAGACCTTATAACAGTCAGTAAGGGTGTCCTTTAACAGACCTTATAACAGTCATTAAGGGTGTCCTTTAACAGACCTTATAACAGTCAGTAAGGGTGTCCTTTAACAGACCTTATAACAGTCAGTAAGGGTGTCCTTTAACAGACCTTATAACAGTCAGTAAGGGTGTCCTTTAACAGACCTTATAACAGTCATTAAGGGTGTCCTTTAACAGACCTTATAACAGTCAGTAAGGGTGTCCTTTAACAGACCTTATAACAGTCAGTAAGGGTGTCCTTTAACAGACCTTATAACAGTCAGTAAGGGTGTCCTTTAACAGACCTTATAACAGTCAGTAAGGGTGTCCTTTAACAGACCTTATAACAGTCAGTAAGGGTGTCCTTTAACAGACCTTATAACAGTCAGTAAGGGTGTCCTTTAACAGACCTTATAACAGTCAGTAAGGGTGTCCTTTAACAGACCTTATAACAGTCAGTAAGGGTGTCCTTTAACAGTCCTTATTACAGTCAGTAAGGGTGTCCTTTAACAGACCTTATAACAGTCATTAAGGGTGTCCTTTAACAGTCCTTATAACAGTCATTAAGGGTGTCCTTTAACAGACCTTATAACAGTCAGTAAGGGTGTCCTTTAACAGTCCTTATAACAGTCAGTAAGGGTGTCCTTTAACAGACCTTATAACAGTCATTAAGGGTGTCCTTTAACAGACCTTATAACAGTCATTAAGGGTGTCCTTTAACAGACCTTATAACAGTCATTAAGGGTGTCCTTTAACAGACCTTATAACAGTCATTAAGGGTGTCCTTTAACAGTCCTTATAACAGTCAGTAAGGGTGTCCTTTAACAGACCTTATAACAGTCATTAAGGGTGTCCTTTAACAGACCTTATAACAGTCAGTAAGGGTGTCCTTTAACAGACCTTATAACAGTCAGTAAGGGTGTCCTTTAACAGACCTTATAACAGTCATTAAGGGTGTCCTTTAACAGTCCTTATAACAGTCAGTAAGGGTGTCCTTTAACAGACCTTATAACAGTCATTAAGGGTGTCTTTAACAGACCTTATAACAGTCATTAAGGGTGTCTTTAACAGACCTTATAACAGTCAGTAAGGGTGTCCTTTAACAGACCTTATAACAGTCATTAAGGGTGTCCTTTAACAGACCTTATAACAGTCATTAAGGGTGTCCTTTAACAGACCTTATAACAGTCAGTAAGGGTGTCCTTTAACAGACCTTATAACAGTCATTAAGGGTGTCCTTTATCAGACCTTATAACAGTCAGTAAGGGTGTCCTTTAACAGACCTTATAACAGTCATTAAGGGTGTCCTTTAACAGATCTTATAACAGTCATTAAGGGTGTCCTTTAACAGACCTTATAACAGTCAGTAAGGGTGTCCTTTAACAGACCTTATAACAGTCATTAAGGGTGTCCTTTATCAGACCTTATAACAGTCAGTAAGGGTGTCCTTTAACAGACCTTATAACAGTCATTAAGGGTGTCCTTTAACAGACCTTATAACAGTCATTAAGGGTGTCCTTTAACAGACCTTATAACAGTCATTAAGGGTGTCCTTTAACAGACCTTATAACAGTCATTAAGGGTGTCCTTTAACAGACCTTATAACAGTCATTAAGGGTGTCCTTTAACAGACCTTATAACAGTCATTAAGGGTGTCCTTTAACAGACCTTATAACAGTCAGTAAGGGTGTCCTTTAACAGACCTTATAACAGTCATTAAGGGTGTCCTTTAACAGACCTTATAACAGTCAGTAAGGGTGTCCTTTAACAGACCTTATAACAGTCAGTAAGGGTGTCCTTTAACAGACCTTATAACAGTCATTAAGGGTGTCCTTTAACAGACCTTATAACAGTCAGTAAGGGTGTCCTTTAACAGTCCTTATAACAGTCATTAAGGGTGTCCTTTAACAGACCTTATAACAGTCAGTAAGGGTGTCCTTTAACAGACCTTATAACAGCCATTAAGGGTGTCCTTTAACAGACCTTATAACAGTCAGTAAGGGTGTCCTTTAACAGACCTTATAACAGTCAGTAAGGGTGTCCTTTAACAGACCTTATAACAGTCATTAAGGGTGTCCTTTAACAGACCTTATAACAGTCATTAAGGGTGTCCTTTAACAGACCTTATAACAGTCAGTAAGGGTGTCCTTTAACAGACCTTATAACAGTCAGTAAGGGTGTCCTTTAACAGACCTTATAACAGTCATTAAGGGTGTCCTTTAACAGACCTTATAACAGTCATTAAGGGTGTCCTTTAACAGTCCTTATTACAGTCAGTAAGGGTGTCCTTTAACAGACCTTATAACAGTCATTAAGGGTGTCCTTTAACAGACCATATAACAGTCATTAAGGGTGTCCTTTAACAGACCTTATAACAGTCAGTAAGGGTGTCCTTTAACAGACCTTATAACAGTCAGTAAGGGTGTTCTTTAACAGACCATATAACAGTCAGTAAGGGTGTCCTTTAACAGACCTTATAACAGTCATTAAGGGTGTTCTTTAACAGACCTTATAACAGTCATTAAGGGTGTCCTTTAACAGACCTTATAACAGTCATTAAGGGTGTTCTTTAACAGACCTTATAACAGTCATTAAGGGTGTTCTTTAACAGACCTTATAACAGTCATTAAGGGTGTCCTTTAACAGACCTTATAACAGTCATTAAGGGTGTTCTTTAACAGACCTTATAACAGTCATTAAGGGTGTCCTTTAACAGACCTTATAACAGTCATTAAGGGTGTCCTTTAACAGTCCTTATTACAGTCAGTAAGGGTGTCCTTTAACAGACCTTATAACAGTCATTAAGGGTGTCCTTTAACAGACCTTATAACAGTCAGTAAGGGTGTCCTTTAACAGACCTTATAACAGTCATTAAGGGTGTCCTTTAACAGACCTTATAACAGTCATTAAGGGTGTCCTTTAACAGACCTTATAACAGTCAGTAAGGGTGTTCTTTAACAGTCCTTATTACAGTCAGTAAGGGTGTCCTTTAACAGACCTTATAACAGTCATTAAGGGTGTCCTTTAACAGACCTTATAACAGTCATTAAGGGTGTCCTTTAACAGACCATATAACAGTCATTAAGGGTGTCCTTTAACAGACCTTATAACAGTCATTAAGGGTGTCCTTTAACAGTCCTTATAACAGTCAGTAAGGGTGTCCTTTAACAGTCCTTATAACAGTCAGTAAGGGTGTCCTTTAACAGACCTTATAACAGTCATTAAGGGTGTCCTTTAACAGTCCTTATAACAGTCATTAAGGGTGTCCTTTAACAGACCTTATAACAGTCATTAAGGGTGTCCTTTAACAGTCCTTATAACAGTCATTAAGGGTGTCCTTTAACAGACCTTATAACAGTCATTAAGGGTGTCCTTTAACAGACCTTATAACAGTCATTAAGGGTGTCCTTTAACAGACCTTATAACAGTCAGTAAGGCTGTCCTTTAACAGACCTTATAACAGTCATTAAGGGTGTCCTTTAACAGACCTTATAACAGTCATTAAGGGTGTCCTTTAACAGACCTTATAACAGTCATTAAGGGTGTCCTTTAACAGACCTTATAACAGTCATTAAGGGTGTCCTTTAACAGACCTTATAACAGTCATTAAGGGTGTCCTTTAACAGACCTTATAACAGTCAGTAAGGGTGTCCTTTAACAGACCTTATAACAGTCAGTAAGGGTGTCCTTAGACAGATCATAAACAGTCTGTTTGATGAGCTGAGATTAAAAAGTGTTTGATGAGACTTCCGGGCGACATGGAAGCCAAATTGACAGACCAGGAGGGTCGGTCCAGAAGGGACAACATAAGAATCCACGGCATCTGTGAGGGTACCGAAGAAAACTTGCCATCTGTGAGTGTTGTTGTGGAGACGCTGCTTAAAGAGAAGCTAGATATACCGCCCTCCTCGGACCCTTAAAATTGAAAGAGCGCACCGGGCACTGGCACCCCGACCCCCCGGTGATGCGCCGCCGAGATCGATAGTGGTCAAATTTTCCAGTTACCTAAAGATAAGGAAGGTAGATTCATCATGGTGGGTGGGAAGTTGGAGGGAATTGAAGTCACTTTTCTTAATGTATATGCACCACCTGGAGCGAACTGGTCCTTTTTCAAGCAGATTTTTGATCTTATGTCAACTAAAGCGCAGGGTTTGGTGATCTGTGGAGGGGATTTAAATGTTAGATCGAACCCTAAGTTAGACTCATCAGGGAGGCCTGGCCCCCAAAGTAGTTTACTTTACTTTTTGCTTCAAGCAGGAGCTGGGTATAATTGATGTGTGGAGGGAATTTCACCCCTCAACAAAAGATTTTACTTTCTTTTCCTCCCCCCATTCAGTGTATTCGCGAATTGATTATTTTTTAATGTTCCACAAAGACGTGCATATGGTAAAATCCTGTAGTATAGGAGTAATGGACATCTCAGATCCCTGCCCAGTCCAGTTAGAACTAGATTTTAACTTTAAAAGGAGGCTGTCTTCGTGGAGGTTGAATAACTCTACACTTAATGGAAAGATGAAGGAAGAGATGAAAGAGGAAATAAAAAGATACTTAGAAGAAAATGACAACGGGGAGGTATCCCCCCCATCCTTTGGGACGCCTGTAAAGCCGTGTTGCGTGGGACAGTCATAGCTAAAACCGCTGCAATGAAGAGAAAACAGCAACAAATCTTGAGGCAGAATTAAAAAGGTTACAAAGGGAACACAAATCAACGCTAGACCCAAATATAAGAAATCAAATGCAAGAAGTTAAAACTCAGCTAAACAACCTTGAATCAAGAAGCATTCTAAAAAATCTGCTCTTTGTGAAACAGAAATACTACGAAATAGGCAGCCACTAAAGGCACAACAAGCCGAGAGGACTATCTACAAGATAAAAGATCCCTGTGGAGGTGGGCTAAAGTACGATATTGACGACATTAGTAACATTTTTGAACTGTATTATAAAAATTTGTACTCCCAGCCAGTATTAAATTACAATGTTAGTGCAGAATCTCTCCTGGAAAGGCTGAACCTTCCCACAGTGTCGGATGCCCAAAATGATATCTTAAAGGCAGATATCACAAGTGAGGAATTCAATAAGGCTATTTCTGGGCTCAAAAGTAATAAAAGTCCAGGGCCAGACGGATACACGGCTGAATGGTACAAGATACTTCGAGATTCCCTATCCCCCCTTTTACTAAGGACATTCAACTGAGTGTTACAGAAGGGGGAGACACCCCCATCTTGGCGAGAAGCCGTTGTGACCGTTATACCCAAGCAGGGAGGGGATGGTTTGGATTGCAAAAACTACAGACCAATCAGCCTCTTAAACCAGGACTACAAGATATTTGCCTCAATACTAGCTAAAAGACTGGAAAACATTCTACCTGAAATAATACATTTAGACCAAACAGGCTTCATAAAACAACGGCAAACTCAAGACAACATTAGGCGCACTTTACATGTAATTCACAAACTAAAACAAGAACAGACTGAGGCAGCCATAGTCACGTTAGACGCCGAAAAGGCGTTTCACTTTGTCAGCTGGTCATTTTTGTATAAAACCTTGCTTAAATTTAAATTTCATAACACTTTCATACAGACAATCCAAGTGCTTTATCATAAACCCACGGCGAGAATAAAAATAAATGGCTCTATGTCTGGGTCCTTTGAGCTGGAGCGCGGGTGCCGACAGGGTTGTCCCATCAGCCCCCTTCTGTTTGTGCTTTTCATTGAGCCGATGAGTCAGCTGATCAGGCAAACCGACACTATTCATGGTGTCATGTTGGCTGGGGAAAATAAGGTAGCATTGTTTGCAGATGACGTCCTTGTTTACCTGACGCACCCGACCGATTCCCTCCCTGCACTAATGCAGACACTATCAGACTTTGGATCAGTGTCAGGTTACAAATTGAACGCCCACAAGTCCCAACTTTTAACATTCAGTTATACAACTAGTCAACAAATTAGAGAAAGTTATGCAATTAAAGAAGTAGACAGTATGAAATACCTAGGTGTGCAGATACCAAGGGACCTAACATTCTCTGGCTTCCACAAACTACGATCCATTACTCTCTAACATTAAGAATGATCTGACCAGGTGGAGTCTGCTGCCCTTCCTGGGTTTGATTCAACGTGTTGAAATAGTTAAAATGAATATCCTTCCGAGGCTATTGTATCTGTTTCAAACACTACCTGTAGACATCCCAGATAAAGACTTTGTAGAATGGGACAAGCTTATCTCAAGATTCTTGTGGCAAGGTAAGAAACCAAGAGTCAGATTTAAGACCCTCCAGCTCCCTAGGGATAAGGGAGGCCTAGCACTCCCCTGCCTAAAAACCTACTATCAAGCAGCCCAGATCAAACCCCTGGTACATATTTGTAATCCAGACTATTCAGCAATATGGAAGTCTATTGAATGCCAGAGCGTGGCAAGGGTCCCACTACAGGCCGTCATTGGAGACTGTGAACTGAAACACTGTTTAGGGGAGATTCCTAATCCATGGCTGGGTCTTTCACTTAAGATCTGGTTCAGAGTGGTGAACTCTTTTGGCCCCACAGAGCCTTCTTTGCTGATCTGCTGGATAGCCCTTGATACCCGGTTCACTCCAAACAGGCTGGACGCAAGTTTTAAATCATGGCAGGGAAAAGGTCTGAATATTTATTTGGACCTGTTTGGAAACTCTTCCCTCAAAAGTTTTCAAGACTTAAAAGAGCAGAAGGGCCTGATCAGATCTTTTTAGATTTTTACAGTTGAGAAACTATACTGACAAATTCATCAGCAAGGAAAGTTTGGAAAACTCTAAGTCTGGATCGAGTATATTAAGAATTTTCATTTCAGCTTACAAATCGCAGCCTAGTTTCAAAACTATCTCTAAGCTATACAAAGGCCTCCAGGAGTTAAGAGGAGCGAGTACATCCTACATAAAGGAGAAATGGGAACGTGAGGGTAACTTTGCAATCTTGATGGAGGAGTGGGAGGATTTAAATGCCAAGCAATGAAAGTCATCTAACTCCCTGTCATGGAGAGAGTATAACTGGAAGAACTTGATCAGTTTTTTATAACACCAGTACAAAAACATTCAGAGGGGCAGACAGCATGTTGGGGAGGGTGTGGGACTCAGAGAGCAAACCACTTTCATGTGTTTTGGGAATGTTCAGAGATTGAAAATTACTGGAAGTCAATCAGAGATAGTATTGAACAAGTTTTAAAAATCAAGATTGATTTATGTTTTCAAGTCTTGTATCTGGGTAAGATACCACCTCAACTTCTCGGCTCTTCCAGAGTGTACATGTTTAGAGTAATGCTGGTGGCCAGCAAAAAAGCCATAACAAAAAAGTGGTTATGTCAGGATTCACCTGCATTAGTAGATTGGTTTAATGTGATGCATGACATCTTTGTAATGGAAAAACTAACGTTTACTCTGAAAATCAAAAGTGATGTTTTTGATAACTGTTGGAAAGGATGGATTGAGTTCATTAACCCCCATAGAACGGATTTCAGGTAAATCTACAGCTGTCCTGTAACTCCCTTAGTTCACTGCTACACATGGACTGTTGTGTTTTCTTTGTTTGTTGTAATTTTGTCTGTCCTCTTTGTTTTTGTTTTTCTTGTGAAAAAAAGTGATCATTTGAGAATGTGCTGTATGAATCTATCTTGAACTTAAATAAAAAGAAAATTGAAAAAAAAAAAGTGTTTGATGTGAGTTTTAAATATTAAATCATAAATTCAATATAACAGAGGATGGATTATGTTATATCTGATTGTTTTTGTCAGATTCTCTGTCTAATGAAATAGAGTAATAGAGTAATAGAGTCTAATATCATAGATATATATCAATGATCAGTTATTCCTCCTGTTAGTTTCCTGTTTGTTCTGGTTTTCTTCATGAAGAGAAGTCTGACAGTAAAGTTTGTCTGTTAGTAAAAACACTTGTTATATTTCCTGTCAGGTTAATAAAGTTTCATATTGATCATTAATGAACACAGGGTTTGAAAAGAGTTGCATGGTTTCTATTTTCCCTTGAAGTAATAAATAATTGATTGACTTTGCTGCCTTCCTGACACACCTCTCCACACTCTCACCAAACATAATACTTTTAGGGGATTTTAATAATTATATGGACAATGTAAATAATACCCTCACCAAAGACTTCACATCCTGTTTGGACAGTTTTGGACTTCAGCAATATATCAACTTTCCCACCCACATCAAAGGACACATCCTGGATTTCTGCTGCTCAGGTGTCACACCTGTTGACTGCAAAGCCGATTCCCTCCCTGTATCGGACCATATGATGTTGTCTTTCAGTGTCAATCTTTCACTTTCCAAATCCAACCCTCCACGCCCTATAACTTTCCGTAAAATCAAGGACATTAACTTGGACAATCAATCTGCTATTATTGACAGCCTACCCAGTGTTGACAGCCTCTCTACCCCTGATGAATTGCTCTTCCACTACAACAACTCCCTCCATAACCTTCTCAATAATCTTGCTCCACTCAAAACCAGATCTGTCTCATTTAGTCACACTGCTCCTTGGTTCACTCCCACTCTTTGACAGCTTAAAACAAAAGAATGCCAACTGGAAAGACTCTACAAGAAAACTGGTCTCACTGTACACAAGGACATATATTCAAATCATATTCTCCACTACAGAGACTGCATTTCCAAAGCCAAATCAAT
>NW_023260077.1:74547-77047 GCF_009762535.1 Notolabrus celidotus
TGAGTCCTCATGTGGTTGGTCAGATTGTCTTTCCGGGGAAACCTCTTCCCGCACTGGACGCAGCCGTGTGGCGTCTTAGAGACCGCGGGGCCGGTCTCTGAGGGGCTCTCCATCGAGTCCGAACCGGACTGATGTGCAGCCGTCACCTTCCAGTCCACACTATCGTCCGTCTCAGCTTCAGAGTCCTCGAGCTTCACCTCGATCTCTGCTTGTGAATGTGTCTCTGGATCTGAGTCCCCGTCTGGTCCTGGTTCTCCATAGTCCATGTGTTCGGTGTGTCTCTGATGAAGCTGTGAGGACTGAGGTTCCTCTTCATCATCTTCATCATCTTCACTCTTCACATGGACAAGCGTGTAAGGGATACAAGTCTCCTCCAGTCCCTGAACCTGGTCTCCCTCCGGACTGCTCCACAGCTCCTCCTGTTCCTCTTTAATGTGTGGGTCCTCCTGGTCCAGACTGGAGCTCCTCTCAGGGGGCTCAGAGTCCTCCTGGTCCAGACTGGAGCTCCTCTCAGGGGGGTCAGAGTGCTCCTGGTCCAGACTGGAGCTCCTCTCAGGGGGCTCTTCTTTAACCCCTGACCCCTGCTGGAGGTCTGGAGGAGACAGAGACACAAAGGGAGGCTGTGAGTTTATCAGACATGAGAGTCATTAAGGGTGTCCTTTAACAGACCTTATAACAGTCAGTAAGGGTGTCCTTTAACAGACCTTATAACAGTCAGTAAGGGTGTCCTTTAACAGACCTTATAACAGTCATTAAGGGGGTCCTTTAACAGACCGTATAACAGTCAGTAAGGGTGTCCTTTAACAGACCTTATAACAGTCAGTAAGGGGGTCCTTTAACAGACCTTATAACAGTCAGTAAGGGGGTCCTTTAACAGACCTTATAACAGTCATTAAGGGGGTCCTTTAACAGTCCTTATAACAGTCATTAAGGGTGTCCTTTAACAGACCTTATAACAGTCAGTAAGGGTGTCCTTTAACAGTCCTTATAACAGTCATTAAGTTAAGGGTGTCCTTTAACAGTCCTTATAACAGTCATTAAGGGTGTCCTTTAACAGTCCTTATAACAGTCATTAAGGGTGTCCTTTAACAGTCCTTATAACAGTCATTAAGGGTGTCCTTTAACAGACCTTATAACAGTCATTAAGGGTGTCCTTTAACAGACCTTATAACGGTCATTAAGGGTGTCCTTTAACAGACCTTATAACAGTCATTAAGGGTGTCCTTTAACAGTCCTTATAACAGTCAGTAAGGGTGTCTTTTAACAGACCTTATAACAGTCATTAAGGGTGTCCTTTAACAGACCTTATAACAGTCATTAAGGGTGTCCTTTAACAGACCTTATAACAGTCATTAAGGGTGTCCTTTAACAGACCTTATAACAGTCAGTAAGGGTGTTCTTTAACAGACCTTATAACAGTCAGTAAGGGTGTCCTTTAACAGACCTTATAACAGTCAGTAAGGGTGTCCTTTAACAGACCTTATAACAGTCAGTAAGGGTGTCCTTTAACAGACCTTATAACAGTCATTAAGGGTGTCCTTTAACAGACCTTATAACAGTCAGTAAGGGTGTTCTTTAACAGACCTTATAACAGTCATTAAGGGTGTCCTTTAACAGACCTTATAACAGTCATTAAGGGTGTCCTTTAACAGACCTTATAACAGTCAGTAAGGGTGTCCTTTAACAGACCTTATAACAGTCATTAAGGGTGTCCTTTAACAGACCGTATAACAGTCAGTAAAGGTGTCCTTTAACAGACCTTATAACAGTCATTAAGGGTGTCCTTTAACAGACCTTATAACAGTCAGTAAGGGTGTCCTTTAACAGACCGTATAACAGTCAGTAAAGGTGTCCTTTAACAGACCTTATAACAGTCATTAAGGGTGTCCTTTAACAGACCTTATAACAGTCATTAAGGGTGTCCTTTAACAGACCTTATAACAGTCAGTAAGGTGTCCTTTAACAGACCTTATAACAGTCATTAAGGGTGTCCTTTAACAGACCTTATAACAGTCATTAAGGGTGTCCTTTAACAGACCTTATAACAGTCATTAAGGGTGTTCTTTAACAGACCTTATAACAGTCATTAAGGGTGTCCTTTAACAGACCTTATAACAGTCAGTAAGGGTGTCCTTTAACAGACCGTATAACAGTCAGTAAAGGTGTCCTTTAACAGTCCTTATAACAGTCAGTAAAGGTGTCCTTTAACAGACCTTATAACAGTCATTAAGGGTGTCCTTTAACAGACCTTATAACAGTCATTAAGGGTGTCCTTTAACAGACCTTATAACAGTCAGTAAAGGTGTCCTTTAACAGTCCTTATAACAGTCATTAAGGGTGTTCTTTAACAGACCTTATAACAGTCATTAAGGGTGTTCTTTAACAGTCCTTATAACAGTCATTAAGGGTGTTCTTTAACAGACCTTATAACAGTCATTAAGGGTGTTCTTTAACAGACCTTATAACAGTCATTAAGGGTGTCCTTTAACAGACCTTATAA
>NW_023260077.1:82047-83959 GCF_009762535.1 Notolabrus celidotus
TATTTTAATAAAGTCAGAAAAATCTGAAAATATTAAAACATCAATAACCGGAAGTGTTTCCTGAAACTCTGCAGAGGAACATTTTTAATAATCCATCAAATGTTTTTAATTTTAATGTTTTTAAATGAATATTTGAGTTTTTTCTGAAGTGTGTTTTTATTTTTTATTGTGCTTTAGAAGAGGAGGGTGAGCAAGTGAGAGAATAACAAATAAACAACAACAACAACAACAATAATAATTATCAGAAGAGGATAAAACAATAAGCAATGAAAGAGGGAAATAATAATCATTATATATTTATATTTAATATTAATAATAAAACAAATAAGGCTGAATGACAGTTCACCCAATTATTCATTTCTGGGGTTCAGAACAAATAAAAATACAAAGTGTTTCCTGTGAAGGTTAATATGTGTGTAAAAAGTATAAAGTAAAAAAAAGAAATAATTATTGATATTATTATTTAATTTTAAAATGTTTACATTTAAATTCTTTTTTTGTAATGTATTTATTTTTTCGTCTTTTTATGTTGGTGCTTATTATATATATGTAAATATACATATATATATATGTATATATATATATGTATATATATGTATATATATATACATATATATATGTATATATATGTATATATATATACATATATATATATATATATATATGTATAGTTATTAACTTGTGAGATTTGAAGAGGGGGGAGAGAAGAGTAGATTGAAAAAAGATCAAACAAACTAAAACACTGAAGCAGGATGACATCATGAAGAACTGGATTTGTTCACAGTGAGGTTTCTATGAGACCTTAAACCAGCAGCTCAGACTCCCTGGTTTCATCAGGATCAGGACTCAAACTGTTCTCCATCTCTCAGCTTCAGTGACCCTGAACAGACTCTGCAGACCAGGTTCAGGGAGGAACAGAACCCTTCCCGGCCTCTGGGCAGCCGTTGGGGTTCTCTCTGGAGTGGACCTTGGTGTGTCGTCTCAGGTTCCGTTTGTAGAGAAACCTCTTCCCGCACTGGGAGCAGCTGAAGGGTTTCTCTCCGGTGTGGATGATGCGGTGGGTGGTCAGCTGGGCCTGCTGGGAAAACCTCTTCCCGCACTCGGAGCAGCCGAAGGGTTTCTCCTCTGTGTCGATCCTCCACAGAAAGCAGGGAGGAGGTCTCTCACCGGTCTGTGATTCTAACCCTGACTGGGGTTCTGTGTTGGTCTTCCAGTCGTTGCTGTCTCTGGTCTCAGGTTCAGATAAGTCTTCAATCTTGACTTCAATCTCTTGTATCTCTGGATCTGAGTCCCCATCTGGTCCTGATCCACCACAGTCCTCTCCATCAGCTCCAGTTTCTTCCTTGTGAAACTCTGAGACCGGACCACCGCCCCCCCGAGAGGAGCTTTGTTCACAGACTCTGAGGCTGAGGACTTCCTCGTCTCTGTGAGGTTCACTTTGAGACCGGTCCTCTAGACCTTTACTGGAGCAGCTGTAGAGTTTCTCTCTGGTGTGGACCGCCATGTGTCTGCTCAGATACCTCTTGAAGTAGAACCTCTTCCCGCAGTGGGAGCAGCTGAAGGGTTTCTCTCCGGTGTGGATCACGTCGTGCTTGGTCAGCTGAGCCTGCTGGGCGAACCTCTTCCCGCACTGGGAGCAGCTGAACGGTTTCTCTCTCATGTGGATCAGCATGTGTTCGCTCAGAGTCCCCCTTTGGCGGAACCCTTTCCCGCACTCGGAGCAGCTGAAGGGTTTCTCCCCGGTGTGGACCCTCATGTGTCTCTTCATGCTGTCCTTGCAGTGGAACCTGGTGGAGCACTCAGGGCAGCCGAAGGGTTTCTCTTTGGTGTGGGTGGTCATGTGCCGGGTCAGGTTCCCGCTCTGGGTGAACCTCTTCCCGCACTGGGAGCAGCTGAAGGGTTTCTCTCCGGT
>NW_023260078.1:7500-25000 GCF_009762535.1 Notolabrus celidotus
ATCAGGTGGAGCTGGACTTCAGATGAAGCCGCTGACGGCTCCATGACTTTAAATTATTGGGAGACGTTCGAGTGTTTCAGAGACCGATCAGAGGATCCTCTAAAGACACCCGGACCAACCTGCAGATCCAGTCTCCTGGAGCAGGTCCTTGAAACATTTCCAGGCCTTGAAAAGTTCCTGAAGTTTCTTTTTTTATTGCACAAAATCAACGTAACCAGCAGAACCACCTGAGGAACCTGAGGATCCTGAGGAACCTGAAGAACCTGAGGAACCTGAAGAACCTGAAGAACCTGAGGAACCTGAGGATCCTGAGGAACCTGGTCTTCGGTCACAGGGAAGGAAAATGTGCCAAGACGAGGACACTGATCTGGTCTTTGTCTCCGTCGTCTTCAGACCTTTTTTATTTTCTTTATAAAAACCTTTTTAACGTCAAAGACGACTCAGACTTGGACTTGGACTTGGACTTGGACTTGGACTCGGACCCGGACCTGGACTCGGACTCTGAAGCACATTGATGTACGAATGATGAGGGTACGATGGTTCGGACTTTGGGAGTCCTCTTGAGTTGAATGTAGCCCCCCATCATGTGGACTTCTCACTTTGGTCCATGATTTGAAACCAGCAGTCATAAAGTCCTCGGCTGTTCGATGATCAGAGACCGTATATAAGACGCAGACTCGCCACCGTGATGTCACTTCCTGTGTTTAAAGACACAGTCTGGAGTTTTCGCCCTCACCATCTTTGATCTTAGAGCCAAACACGACCATATTTGGAGGTGATGGTGGAAACACATCGCCACGTCTCTGCTTCCTGTTTGAACTCGTTAGTGTTTCCTGAGGGAACCAATCAGCTGCTGAGGAACATTTACAGCAGACTGATCAGAGGAGTCGCCCCCTGCTGGACCTCACAGGGACTGCAGGTCGGAGACACTCCCCTTTTGACACCCTGAGTCTGCCTCTTATATACCGTCTGTCTTGCTAATTAGCTAATGTTAGCATGCTGTTGCTGATGCTAGGCTAATATTGCAGATGCTACTGTTAGCGTTTAGCTTGGAGTCCTGCTGTGTCCACTGCTAGCATGATTGGTTTGTTAGTTTCTGTCCCCAGCTGTTCCGTCCCCCCTCGTGGAGCGTCGGAAGTACTTCCTGTTCAGGTCTAGTTTGTAGAGACTTCAGTGACGGTCTCTTTGGTACGTACAGCTCGAGAACCGACGCACACTCTATGCACTCTGAAGAACCAGCAGCAGATCCAGAGCCGGGTCCTCTTCTCTCTGAATGTGAACCCTTTCCAGAAACCAGCAGAGATTCAGGTCTGAGTACTGATTCTCAAAGACTTTAAACCCACAAACCTCAGAACCCCCCGAGCAGACCCACCTGAACCACACCCACCTGAACCAGAGCCACCTGAACCAGACCCACCTGAACCAGACCCACCTGAACCAGAGCTCAGAGTCGGTACTGTTCACCTGTTCAGATCAGAACCAGCTGCAGAAGCTAACAATGCTAACAGTTGCAGAGAAGCTAAATAAATGTTAAATCTGAATAATTCAAAATCACTTAAAGAAAAACGAGTTAGCAACAAGCACAAGAAAAGACAGCAAACTGGTGCTAACCTGAGCTAGCAAGCGAACACATTTTACTGACTCATGGTAAACATTTTGTTAGCGGTCAGTTTAAATCTATCTTCAAACATTTTGACGCCTCGAATCCTTAAAATGAAAAATAAACCAGCTTTAATGAGTGAGCTCATTTTTATTAGCCTGAAACAGCTAACTCATGTTTTCTAAACAGGAAACAGTACGATGCTAGCTAGCTGTGATTGGTTATAAGAAATATGAAGCTAATGCTAAAGCTTCTTTTCTTTCTAAATGTTAAATTAAAGTGAAATAATAAGTCTTCTTACGGACGGATTCGTAGCTGGTGGGAACAGACATGGTTCTTTTTTCTCAGCTTCATTCTGATTCTGCTCGGACCAACAATCAGGAGTCCTTTCACAATAAAAGCCTCTGAATATAAACATGTATCTCTCTGCCGTGTCTCTGGATCTGAGACCGGCTCAGAGACTCCTCCAGCTGTTCTGAAACTATCAGAGTTTATTTTTCTGTACTGGGTCCAGACTTTTGTACCTTTAGCGACGCTGACCTGAGATCAGCTGTTTCCTGTTTGTGATGATGCAATAACCACGAGAAGAACATCTCTGAGACGCCGTGAGGGTACGACACAAACTTAAAGATGCTAACTGTGCTGCATAGCTTCCTGTTTCTGCTCCCGTCTGAAGGTCAAAGGTCACTGTGGAGGCTCACCTTTCAGTCTGTTTTAATCTGAAATGTTTTGCACTTGACGTCATGTTTTCATTCTGCTCCTCTGGTTGACAGCAGGGGGCGCTGACACGACTCAGAATCAGGCTGGATTAAATATATAAGAACACAAATTAACCCTCAGACGGATATTCAGGGTGTACTGTCTCTTTAAGAGTTAATTAACCCTCAGACAGATATTCAGGGTGTACTGTCTCTTTAAGAGTTAATTAACCCTCAGCCAGATATACGGGTGTACTGTCTCTTTAAGAGTTAATTAACCCTCAGACAGATATTCAGGGTGTACTGTCTCTTTAAGAGTTAATTAACCCTCAGACAGATATTCAGGGTGTACTGTCTCTTTAAGAGTTAATTAACCCTCAGACAGATATTCAGGGTGTACTGTCTCTTTAAGAGTTAATTAACCCTCAGACAGATATTCAGGGTGTACTGTCTCTTTAAGAGTTAATTAACCCTCAGACAGATATTCAGGGTGTACTGTCTCTTTAAGAGTTAATTAACCCTCAGACAGATATACGGGTGTACTGTCTCTTTAAGAGTTAATTAACCCTCAGACAGATATACGGGTGTACTGTCTCTTTAAGAGTGAATTAACCCTCAGACAGATATACGGGTGTACTGTCTCTTTAAGAGTTAATTAACCCTCAGACAGATATTCAGGGTGTACTGTCTCTTTAAGAGTGAATTAACCCTCAGACAGATATACGGGTGTACTGTCTCTTTAAGAGTTAATTAACCCTCAGACAGATATACGGATGTACTGTCTCTTTAAGAGTTAATTAACCCTCAGACAGATATTCAGGGTGTACTGTCTCTTTAAGAGTTAATTAACCCTCAGACAGATATACGGGTGTACTGTCTCTTTAAGAGTTAATTAACCCTCAGACAGATATTCAGGGTGTACTGTCTCTTTAAGAGTTAATTAACCCTCAGACAGATATACGGGTGTACTGTCTCTTTAAGAGTTAATTAACCCTCAGACAGATATTCAGGGTGTACTGTCTCTTTAAGAGTTAATTAACCCTCAGACAGATATACGGGTGTACTGTCTCTTTAAGAGTTAATTAACCCTCAGACAGATATACGGGTGTACTGTCTCTTTAAGAGTTAATTAACCCTCAGACAGATATACGGGTGTACTGTCTCTTTAAGAGTTAATTAACCCTCAGACAGATATTCAGGGTGTACTGTCTCTTTAAGAGTTGTCGTCATTTTAAAGTGAACAAACAGTTAGGATGAGACCTCCACAGGACCTTTAGCGACACTCTGTGAAATCTTCTCTCCTTCTTTCAGGTGATCAGAGTTCACTCTCATGTCTGTTAGCCTAGCTTAGCATAAGGTTTGACCACAGCCTGGCTCTGCAGAACGCCGTGTGTCTGGTGTGATGTCATCAAAGCAGTGGAAGAATAATTCGTCATTCGGTCTCTGAAGATCAAAATGTTTACAAAATAGAGTCAAAAAGAGAAAAACAGAGTTTGAACTTTGACCTCTCGGAGAAGAAGAAGAAGACATCTTTAATGACCCTGTCTGACCTCAGATCTGGATCACGTCTGTAGGTCTGTAAAGGTCTGTAAAGGTCTGTAAAGGTCTTCCTGTCTGTAGTTTGTGTTCACCCAGCAGCTGCTGTAGCCTTAAAGCCAGAGAGGATGATGGGAGATGTAGTGCAGTAGTGATGTAGGCTGTGATCAGTTCATGTGCTAAAATAAAATCCTGCAAACTGAACCTGGATCGGTCTGAGTCATTCACCTGTAGACCTGCTGACAGTGTGTGTGTGTGTGTGTGTGTGTGTGTGTGTGTGTGTGTGTATTGAATAGTTTTGTTTGTATTTATTTGGCTCAGCAGAGACTCACCTGACAAACAAATAATCTGCAGTAGACAGAGCCGTTCAGGTGCTGTAGCTCCGCCCCTCTATTATGAGGTCAAAGGTCAGGCTGGGACGCTAAGCATCAGGCCGCTCTGTCTCCATGGAAACCAATATAATGTAAAGTAGGCGGTTTGCATCGAGTTTGCATCACAAGTTTATCAAAGACTCAGATTCAAACCAGAGTCACCGAGAAACTCCTTATCTGCTCTCTGTAGGCTGACACACACACACACACACACACACACACACAGACACACACAGACACACACACAGACACACACACAGACACACACACAAACACAGACACACACACAGACACACACACAGACACACACACACACACAGACACACACAGACACACACACACACACACACAGACACACACACACAGAGACACAGACACACACACAGACACACACACACAGACACACACACAGACACACACACACACACAGACACACACACACACACAGACACACACACACACACAGACACACACACACACACACAGACACACACACACACAGACACACACACACACACAGACACACACACACACACAGACACACACACAGACACACACACAGACACACAGACACACACACAGACACACACACAGACACACACACACACACAGACACACAGACACACACACACAGACACACACACAGACACACACACACACACACAGACACACACACACACAGACACACACACACAGACAGACACACACACACAGACACACACACACACACACAGACACACACACACACACAGACACACACACACACACAGACACACACACACACACAGACACACACACACAGACACACACACAGACACACACAGACACACACAGACACACACACACAGACACACACACACACACAGACACACAGACACACACACACAGACACACAGACACACACACACAGACACACAGACACACAGACACACAGACACACAGACACACACACACACACACACACACACACTGAAGGAGTTGAAGAGGATCAGATTTGAGCTGCGAGGAGAAAAGTTTCAGAGACAAACATCAAACATGAAATTATGAAATAAAAGTTTAAATAAATAAAATTGAATTCATGATATATTTAGTTTAATAAATACTAATTAATAAAATACTCATTCTATTAGTTTCATATTAACAATACAAAGATAAATCCAATTAAAGCATGAATTTATCTCTGAAAGTTAACATCATATATAAAGTAAAGTTAAATAAATTCATGGATGTTGTTTTAAGATTAATAAAGATTTTTTGAAAGTTCACTAAAACGATTTTATTTGACATCAAACGTCAGTAAAAATAAAGATTATAAAATATAATGTTTTTAGTTTCCTTCTCTTAAAGCAACAGACACCTGATGACATCACATGACCTGGACCTGAGCAGTGTGACATCATCAGGGTCAGAGGTCAAAGAAATTCAAACTTTATATTATTTAAAATAATAAATAAATATATGTTTAATTCTTTAAAGAATGTCTGATACCTGAAGAACACAAATATATAAACATGGAGCAGTGATGAGCTGACCTGCAGCGCCCCCATGTGGTCAGAAAGTAGATGTTATTTTTAGAGATAAACAGGCCGATGTTTAATATTTATGTTTAATGTTTAAATTGAATGTTAATGTTTCTTCCTGATTTAGTTGAAAGTTTTGGCACAGGTTGTTTTTTTTGTTCTCTTCAGGCTTTATTTGAATAATTATTCAGTAAATGTATTAATTTTAATTAGCACAGGATATTAAATCATGTTATATTATGATATATCATTTATTATATTGAATTATAATATATATGAGAATTGTATTCATGTATATATCATATAAATAAATCATTCTCTCAGACTTTGATTTTTGTACATTTCAACCTGAAAACATGGAGAGGTAGGAACATGTGAGCTCCTGACTCAAAACATCAAATATATATTAACCTTCAGGGAAGTGACACTATCATGATGTCAGCATGGAGTACTCACTACCTGCAGTGTGTTGTTGGACTTGTGTTGTGTAGTGTTGTGAGGCCAGACTCTGTCGTGTGTAGTTGTGTAGCCGGACTCTGGGGGGAGGTTTGGTTTGATTTGATTGAAAAACTCTGTTGTGTTGTTATGGTGTGTAGTAGTTGTGTAGTAGTGTAGTAGTTGTGTAGTAGTTGTGTAGTAGTTGTGTAGTAGTTGTGTGTAGCCGGACTCTGGGGGGGAGGTTTGGTTTGATTTTATTGAAAAACTCTGTTGTGTTGTTATGGTGTGTAGTAGTTGTGTAGTAGTTGTGTAGTAGTTGTGTAGTAGTTGTGTAGCCGGACTCTGGGGGGGAGGTTTGGTTTGATTTTATTGAAAAACTCTGTTGTGTTGTTATGGTGTGTAGTAGTTGTGTAGTTGTGTAGTAGTTGTGTAGTAGTTGTGTAGTAGTGTGTAGTTGTGTAGTAGTTGTGTAGTAGTGTAGTAGTGGTGTAGTAGTTGTGTAGTAGTGTAGTAGTGGTGTAGTAGTTGTGTAGTAGTGTAGTAGTGGTGTAGTAGTTGTGTAGTTGTGTAGTAGTGTAGTAGTGGTGTAGTAGTTGTGTAGTAGTGTAGTAGTGGTGTAGTAGTTGTGTAGTAGTTGTGTAGTTGTGTAGCCGGACTCTGGGGGGGAGGTTTGGTTTGATTTTATTGAAAAACTCTGTTGTGTTGTTATGGTGTGTAGTAGTTGTGTAGTAGTGTAGTAGTTGTGTAGTAGTTGTGTAGTAGTTGTGTAGTAGTTGTGTAGTAGTTGTGTAGTAGTTGTGTAGTTGTGTAGCCGGACTCTGGGGGGAGGTTTGGTTTGATTTTATTGAAAAACTCTGTTGTGTTGTTATGGTGTGTAGTAGTTGTGTAGTAGTTGTGTAGTAGTTGTGTAGTTGTGTAGTTGTTGTTGTGTAGTTGTGTAGCCGGACTCTGGGGGGGAGGTTTGGTTTGATTTTATTGAAAAACTCTGTTGTGTTGTTATGTTGTGTAGTAGTTGTGTAGTAGTTGTGTAGTAGTTGTGTAGTTGTGTAGTAGTTGTGTAGCCGGACTCTGGGGGGGAGGTTTGGTTTGATTTTATTGAAAAACTCTTACAGCCGCACGCAGACAGGAGAATAAAAAAATAAAATTAAAGATTCAAACAGACGACAGCACGGAGACCTACAGAGACCAACTCTATTTACACAGACCAGGACCAGGGCCAGGACCCGGACCGGGATCTAGATCCAAAGGGAGCCGAGCTGACACCGAGAGCTGCAGACTGACAGGTGAGCGGTGAGGGGGGCGGGGCTAACGCAGGTCTGGACTCTGGCTGTAAGATGTCAAAAGGCCGCACAGACACGCTGCTGAGGCTCATGGGAAGTGTAGTGTTGGATCAGGGACCAGATCTGGACCTGAACTGAGAGACTGTCGAGGTTCTGAGGGATCAGCTGATTCACCCTGAAGAGTCCAGAGACCGGACTGTCCCCTGATCGGGACCTTACTTTGATAAAAACAGGAAGTGGATTCTCTGGAGATTTAAACCAGCAGAGACAGAGAAGACTCTGTTCTCCTACAGTCAGTGAACACACCGCAGCCTCAGACTGAAGGTGTGTGTTCTCACCTGCTCTCCGCTCTGCGTCCTGTAGCTTTAAAACTAAAAGAGGGGCGCCACCTCGGCTCCGCCCCCTAAACTCTGACTCTATAAAACAACGTCAGAGCTCATCTTGGCTTCACTTTTGTACGACAGGAGGCGTGACGTCCACATTTAAACACAGCTCCCCTGACATGATGAGACTCTGAGTGTGTGTAGCTCTGAGTGTGTGTAGCTCTGAGTGTGTAACTCTGAGTGTGTGTGTAGCTCTGAGTGTGTGCCTGTCTCTCTGCAGCTCTGAGGTCAGTCGGCCGGCGGGGTCAGAGGTCACTGCAGGGAGGGGAGGGGAAGGGGGGGGGGGGGGGGGTCCAGGTGTTCAGTGATTGAAGGTGATCCGATTATTCGTCATCATCGTCGTCACCTTCGTCCTCTGCGTCTCTCTTCCTCTTCTCCCCCCGAACATCGGCACCGTCCACGTCTGACAGGAACACAGATTTTCAAATTAAAACATCTTTATCACTTTAGAGGAGCAGACAATCTGAGACTTTCAAAATAAAAGTCAGCTTCAGTTTAAGTCTTTCTCTCAGGTCACATGATCGACCTCGTCAATAAAGATGATCTGAACACAAACCTCCATCTTCCTCATCCTCTTCATCATCCTCTTCTTCTTCAACGTAGTCTCCATCATCTTCCTCATCCTGACAGGAAGCAGCAACACGTCAGCTTCAAAATAAAACCCTCACACCTCTCCCCCCGGTCCGTGCCCTGCAGACTCACCTGGATCCCCTCCTTCATCAGGTACGACAGACCGACCTCGTCCTCTTCTCCTTCAGAGACGTCCTCTTCGTCCTCTTCGTCGTCGTCGTCGTCATCATCGTCGTCTCCATGGGGACCGGGTTCGTCGTCATCGTCTGAGCGGGATGAAGAAGAGTTTATTTATTTATGAAATATCAAGAGGCGTTCAGGGGGCGCAGGAAACCCCGGCTGTGTCTGTCTCACCGTCGTCCTCGGAGTCCGGCACCTCGTTGTCCTCCTGGTCGTACCCGTCCAGGTAGGTCAGCTGGGGCAGGAGCTCGAACACGCTCTCCCTGTAGTCCTCCAGCGTGGACACCTCACAGCTGTACAGGTCCAGACTCTTCAGGTTCTTCAGGTTCTGCTGCAGGACGCAGAGAGGACACGCAACGTCAGAGACCGTCAGAGGCTGTCAGAAGCCGCAAGAGACCATCAGAGGCCGCCAGAGACCGTCGGAGGCCGCCAGAGACAGTCAGAGACCGCCAGAGACAGTCAGAGACCGCCAGAGACTGCTACAGGCCACCACAGGCCACCAGAGACCGTCAGAGACCATCAGAGACTGCCAGAGACTGCTACAGGCCACCACAGGCCACCAGAGACCGTCAGAGGCCGCCAGAGACCATCAGAGGCCGCCAGAGGCCGTCAGAGGCCGTCAGAGACCACCAGAGACTGCCAGAGACAGTCAGAGGCCGTCAGAGACCATCAAAGACCGCCAGTAACCGCCAGAGACACGAGCAAGCCGCCGTGTCTCTCGCAACTCAGACCAGAGACATCGAGCACAGATCAAGTTTAGCTCACCCGTACTAAGGTGTGTGTGTGTGTGTGTCCGTGTGTGTGTGTGTGTGTGTCCGTGTGTGTGTGTGTGTGTGTGTGTGTGTGTGTGTTATTAGCAGACGGTCTCAGACTCACCAGAACCTCGACGCTGCTCATCTCTTTGATCTTGTTCCCGCTCAGGTTCAGGTACGTCAGGTTGGGACACTTCACTGCCAGCGTGTCCAGACCTCCAGTGATGATGTTATCACTCACCTCCAGCTGTGACACACACACACACACACACACAGTCATGATATGATCATGCAGAGCGTAGAACAGTTGCATGATGGGAAACAGGAAGTTGGGGGCGGACCTTGCTCAGTTTGGGCAGTGAGGGCAGTTTGGCGAGCGAGCTGAGGCCGACGTTCACCATGCTGAGGATCTCCAGCTCCTTATACGCATCCGTCAGACCCTCCACCTCTCCATCAGCTGACTGACAGTTATTCACCACCAGCTCCACCACCTGCACACACACACACACACACACACACACACACACACAGTTAAACAGAGAGAAGACTGAAGCAGGATGGATGTAGACTCTCTGCTGTAGTTCTGCAGTCTGTCCAGCAGGGGGCAGGTGTCTTGTGTTTCAGCTCAGGGAGGATTTCTGTTTTCTTCTGATTCTTTTTGAACTCTTGATAATATATATAATATAATATAATATATAATATAATATTCTGATGAGGGGGGGGGGGGAGAATTACAGCTACAGTTACAGCAACCCAGACATAAGTCCAATCAAGAAGTTTCAATAAGTAAAATAAAGATAAAATAAGATTTAGATATACACAATGTTACAATGTAATTTAGATTAAATAGCAGTAATTACAGGCAGTATTAAAATGATTCAGCAGTGATGACAGGTTGACATGGAGTGATTATGGTTGGTAATGACAGATTAAACAATAAATTAAAATAAATAAGGGTATGTAATATGACTGTGAGTTGTAGTAAACAATAATAATGTAATATAACATATTATAATAAAGCAAGATATTTATATAATATAATGTATGATGCATTAAAGTGCCAGCAGCAGTCAGAGAGTCCGTTTGGGATGAGATGATGGGGTGTGACAGACAGAGCAGGGATGGTCTGGATCAGTGTGGTTCAGTTACTGGAGGACTTCCTCTATCACTTGAATCCATACTCCCTGTTGAGATCATAAGGAGGTCTATGTTGAGGAGGGCTTAGGGTGTCTCCATACCTTCTTTTATTTATGTTGTCTTTATTAAAATATGCCTGGTCCTGTCTCACACAGCTGATGTTTCATTCAGCTGCAGATCTTTAATAAAGAATAATAATATTCTCCCTGTTTAAATCAGTCCCTGTAAGGAGTCTGAATCAGAGGGATTTAAACACTTGGTTCCGGTGTTACTGTGATTAGTGTCCGTGCTGCTCGTTGTGTTACAGGAGTCCGTGAAAGCATCATAACAGGGGGGGGGGGGGGGGGTGACAGCCGGAACAGCCGGTCTTTAAAGAAGTTCTATGTGGTCTAAATGAAGCTCCTGGGGGGTTACATGAGAGCCGATCTGACCAGAAGCTCCTGAGTAACTGTAGACCGGTCTACATGTTACTGAGGCAGACCAGGAGAGACCAGTCCGAGAGGAGAGGGGTAAAGAGCGGGTCTCTGAGTTCAGGCGCCATCAGATTATCACAGCATCACGTTCACCAACTGTCAGATAAACCTGGACCCGGACCAGTTCAAAGAACACAAACCGACACCAAACAGGAACCTTTACGATTTATAACAGTAATACCGAGTCCAAGCCCCGGGTCCACAGGGTCTACGGTCTGATCCGGACCCCAGAAGAGTCCTGAGGGCTGGGCGCGCGCCAGCTTAGACCGTTAGCTCCTCTGCTAGCTGCTAACGGAGGCTCCATCACAGACATATGACGTAGACGCGGCATTGACTGGCTGAGTCGTACGTCAGCGTCGCCGCCATGTTGAATGTGGCAATCTGTTAAGATGCGCGCGCACACATACGTAGAAACCTCCCGATTGTTTTTATATGACCACACGGTGTAAATGTGACTGATTACCACCAGCAGAGCTTTTTAAATACACAACACATGCTCTGTAGGAGTCTCCTACATTCAATACAACATTAAATTAAATATTAAATTAAATATTAAATACAATTACATTCAATATAAGCTTGAATCAAAAATTAAATATTAAATTAAATATTAAATACAATTACATATTAAGTACAATTACATTCAATATAAATTAAATATCAAATTAAATTAAATATTAAATTAAATATTAAATTAAATCATATATTAAATACAATTAAATAAAAAGTACAATTACATTCAATATAAGATTAAATGAAATATTAAATGAAATATTAAATTAAATAAAAAGTACAATTACATTCAATATAAGATTAAATAAAATATTAAATTATATTGAATAAAATTAAATAGAAAGTACAATAACATTCAATATAAGCTTATATCAAATATTACCCGCCAGAGATTCCAATCCGGTCCGTGAGATTACATCTCAAATAGAAAAATAGCAGAGAAGACATTAACTGCAGTGTTTATCTAAAAGTAACTGCTATTTCAAACTTGTCCTCTGGGGGGCGCATACCATCACAGTGCTGATGGAGCGCACCTGAACGCCGCTCCGGGACTTTCCTCCTCAAAGTGAGGCAAAGAATATTTACAGTTTGTGTAATCCGGTCTAATTTCAGACTTCTTGGAGCACTTCAATCAACACTAAAGTTTTTGTACTTTAGAGCCTCAGATCGTGAGCATGCTGACCGTACATGTGGGTACGTCACTACGAACACTAACACTACACCCTTCATACAACACTGTGCAGCAAACACACTGTTCCTGCTGGAGCTGAGGGGGCCATGATAATCCACTTTACCTTCTTTATTATAATCTCTCTGTTCTTCTGCAGTAAACATTACTCTCTGTGTGTCAGGTGATGGGTAACCTGTGTGTTCGGTGTGTTCTCAGCAGGTTTCAGGGCTTACAGAGTAAAATACTCTGCTCACTATGAGACTCATCATGGAGACAAATACACCAGCTGTTTATGTAGAAAGATAGGTCATCTAAAGTGAACATTTTCAGGATGTTCTTGTACTGTTTGGTGCTTAAACAAAGGGAAACATTTGGAGTTTTTGTTATTTATAAGGTTGTTTTGTTGTGATTTCACTGGTCCTGTATGTGGCCCCTGAACTGAGTCTGACACCCTGCCTTACAGTGATAAACACTGTTAGACATACTGAGACTCACTCCTCTAAAAGTCATGATTTTATTTCACACACAGCAGCTGTCTCAGAAAACACTCAGTATAAATAAAGTCATCTTAGGTTTGAATCACTGGGATGTGTTTGTCAAATAGAGGATGAATGAACTGTTAGAGTTAACAGAGGAAATCCCTTCACTTGTTCATTCTGTTAAAATGTCTCAGCACTTTGTCCTCACATGATATTAAACAGAATATATATTTTAACGTGATGCATTAAAGAATGATATTCCTCAGTGTGGGCGTTTAAAGACCACAGAGCAGCAGGATGAAAGAGAGAGGGGAAACTAAACAGGCTGAAAATATGAAATATGTGGAGCAGGTTATGGATACAGATGATCAAACTAACAGAGTCCACAGAGCTGCATGGAAGGAGACTAACACTGGGTGAGTGATGTGATCAGCAGGGTCGGACCGTGGCATCGGCAGGAAAAACAATATTGTTTTATATGATTTAGTTGTGGGTTAAATTGAGGACGGATGCCAGTATACATTTAAAAGCTTGTGATTCACCTTTGAGTTTAAAAATAAATGGATTCCAAAAGCAGTTCTTGAAGTCTTTAAGTGTTGATGATTTACATGTTGTTGTTTTGTTGTTGTTTTCTTCACACAGCTTAATTAGACAGAACATGTCGGCTAGGCTGAAATAAACAGTCTTTACAGTCATCACTTCAAACATGACTGATGCTTTGTTGAAAGTGTCTGCACTGTGTTATATAATGACTGAATACATTCAGTATGTACTTTGAAATTGTATTTTTTCTTGCGTAATATCAGTGTTGTTACCATTTGATTAATGTTCTTTTAAAATAAGTAAACATGAAGCTGTATGTCAGTTTCTTTACGTGATGTGATGGTTGGTGGAGTTGGCACCAGTTAAAATCTTGCCTAGGGCAACAAGTGGGTCAGGGCCTGCTCTGGTGATCATAGTGAAACAGTAATATGTTGGTCATATAACAGTAGAACAGTAACTACTGTACTTTTTTTTCTCTTCATGAAATGATATTTCATACAATTAAAAAGTGTTTATAATTTCAGTAATATAGTTTATTTATCATTCCCCAGCTAAAAGCAGACTCACTGCCAGCTGGAGACTTTTATTACATTTATTTTTCTAGATAATGTTTGTTTTTAGTCCTGACAATAACTTTAATGCTTTATTATAAAACCGGTTCATCATAATGAGTTAACCTCACAGTGTGAACATCTACTTGTATTAGTTTACACGGCAGACCCGCCACATCCAACATGGCGGACGCGCTGACGTGTCGGGGCAGCGGGAAAGCTCAGTCTAGTCTGCGTCTACGTATTTATGTTCTCCAGGACCAGGAGAGACCTCCGCGCGCACAGAGGGCTCCTCCCGCCGGCCCACGGAGGTCCTCCATGTTGGATCTTTGAGGACCTGAATCCGTTTCTGGGTCAAAATGTCGGCGGATCGTTTCACGGATGGTTTCCCGGGCTCAGCGGAGACTCTCTGCCCGCTCGCGCTGCTTGTTTTCAGCTCCTCGCTCGCGCTCTCCTCCTCTCCTCCTCTCCTCCTCCTCCTCCTCGCGCAGAGTCTCAGTTATTAATAATGAAAGTGTTTGAGTTCCTCACCTCGGCCGGGCTCCGGTCCCTCAGCTCCAGGCTCACCCTCTTCTTCATCTCCATGTCGAAGAATCAAAACAAAGAAGAACAAACTGAAATAAAAGCTTGTCTGCGCGCGCTCTCCTTCACCAGCAGCTCTTCCACGATCACTACACCTCCATGTTCGCTCGCGCCCGACCTCCACACGGTAACCACGCCCCGTTTCTGATGAATATTCACATGTCCTCTGAACACGGCTTCCTATTGGTGCTTTGCTCAGCCACTCATATAGCCCCTCCCCCAACATATCATTATGCACGGTTCTTCTCTCTGATTGGTTTGGATTTGAAAGGCGGTACTTTGTTGTAACCAATGAGAGAGCGAGCCTGAAACATTTAAACTGCAGGCTCTGCCCCTCTTTGTCCTTATTGGCGCCATATTATACTCAAGTTTGAGATCAACAACAAAACAATACAGTTGTTTATTTACCATAGACTGTATAATATATATATATATATATATATATATATATATTTACATAATCCCTCACATGAACAGATTCTCATTATCATGATCTCCTCTGAGAAAAACAAACAGATACACTCTTTTATTCCTCCTCCCATCAGAACTCTACATGCTGTTTGTAACAGTTAGTGACAGATGGTCCTGGTGAAGTGGTGAAGTGGTGAAGTGGTGAAGTAGTGAAGTTGTGTATCTAAAGGTGGTTTTAAGTATTTATTCCTCTCTACTGTGTTTTTAAAAAAGTTATTTTAGTCTATTTTAATGTATTCTTTCACTCTGTATGATAAGCTCCATCTTTCACTGTTGTTGTCACTGACATGTTGACTGTTGTGTGTCTGTCAGTGTTTGTGTTGTTTATTGACCAACTGGTACACTGCAGACCAAATCACCCTCAGGGATTAATACAGTTCTCTGAGTCTGACTCTAAAGATACAGACATGCTTTAAAACGTTTGAATGTTATGAATAAAATCAGCCCTCTCATTGGTCGATTCAGAAACTATTCTTTATTTGACTTTTATATGAAACAAGTAGAAGCTAATAATAAAATAACATCAGGTATTAATCTACTGTTGACAGTTAAAGTGAAGCTCAGAGCTTTATGGTAACAAAGGGGGATATTTATTTCTTTCTTAAAAAATAAACTGTATAACTGATCATTATCTCATCATGTGTGACTGCTCTGTGGCTGTTTGTTGTGTATGTCCACTGTGATGAGTGTTGTTCAATAAAAAGACCATTAAAGAAAAAGGGGAATAATATAAATGAATGTAAAAATAATAAAAGCTTATTACTTCAATACACCTGACTGAACAACAAACATCTGAGACTATCTTCCATCTGAGTGACGGTGTGTTCAGGTGCTGCTCTGTTGTTCATGGCTCCAGTCATGTGACATCAGATCTCCAGCTTTTCTTCTGACAGCACATTAAAGATTGTGTTTCAACCTCACACTGTCACAGGGTCACCTGTCCTCAGACCTCCTGACACTTACAGTTCACCAGGCGTTTGATTCTTCATTTAATAATCATTTCATAATGAACAAATATTAACTAAAGGTCCACTTTGATGCTCTCGCTCTGTTTGGAGGGACTCAGTTTGAGTTACAGTAAAGTGCAGTAGTGATGGTTGTGTGTGCTTTCTGTAGTAGAATGATTGCTATAGCTAGGTGTGGCTGCAGAGGACTAAAATAAGGAAACAACAACCTCTACCACCGTGTTCAGACTACAGTAAACTAAACACAAGAAGAAGTATTAATAGTGTGAAAGGTTTCCTGCTCACTGGGTCCACCTAGTGGAGAGCAGACTGAACAGCAGGCGACTGATGTGTTCATGTGTTTCTTAATTCTTTAACTTAATTAATCATTAAAATAAAGAGTGAAAAATAAGATTAGTTATGAAACAGTTCAAGAAAATAATAATGTATTATTAAAATGAGATGTTCAGAAAGTGACAGCTGTTTCTGTGGACAGTAAATATGGGGTAAAGGTAAACACTTCTGACTGTTGGTGTGTCATAAAAGTTTTATTTTGAAGAAACTGCAGATTTGACAGCTGTAGACCCTTTCAGTATAAAAGCATTGTAAAATATATAACATGATAAAAAGATAAAAGTGAAGCGAGGACAGACGCAGAGATCAGAGAAGAAGAAATAAACAGAGTATGATGTCATCACAGGAAGAAATGAATCTTTGGTCCATAATGAAAATAAATAATTAACAGGTTTAAAGGAGCAGTGCAACAAAAAACACACACGGGCAGAAACAGGACGTTCTTTAAAAACAGCAGAGCTGACTTTCATCAGGGACAGAGGGTCCGTTCACACAAACTACAGGGACGGGGTTATATCAGGTGACAGGATGTGATGTCATCAAGGTGTGTTCATGTAAAGCTAGACGTCGTGACAACAATCAGAGTCAGACGGACTGATGATGCAATCCTGAGGAGACGGTTTCATGAAAAAACAACGGACCTGTGATGAACCCTGAGGAGGTCCACGAGAAGGAACGACTGAGACGGACAGGAGCGTCTTCAGCCCCGGAGTTTACCTGACAGGCTTCATCTTCCTCTGAGAGGCAGGAGGAGACGCCAGCACTCAAAGAATCTTTGATTTAAAGAGTCAGGATGGTCGGACAGACGAGGGAACAGTTTCAGGGCAGAGATGTTTTAGTATCCGTCCATGGAGGGTTAGGATGTTTACAGTTCAGGGTAAAGAAAGAGTTAAAGAGTTATTCAACTTTGATTATCAGGAAATCTTTAGAAATCTCAGAAGTGTTTTAAAACCAAGACATTACATCATGTTGAAAAGGAGAAATATGTAACTCTGTTGTGTCCTCCAGCATTTGTGTGAACTGTCCCTTTAACTTTAAACTCTGAAGTAGTTTCCATAGAAACCGTTCTGACTGACAGAAGGGATGCGACGCTGTGATTGGCTGATTGTCTGAAGCATTTCTAAAGTGCAGGGTAATCTGTTTACACCTGTGTGACGGAGGACGGAGGAGGCGGAGCTTATGAATCAGGTGATGTCAAGTAAAAAGTTCAGGTGACGCCATCATCAGGCAAGGCTTCTTTATCTGACATCAGCTTCATCCTCTCCTCTGATTGGCTGTCCGGTGAGTTAAGCCCCACCCACCTTGCAGCGAACACTAACACACACCTGTTGACGTGTGTGAGAGTGTGTGTGAGAGTGTGTGTGAGAGTGTGTGTCAGAGCGTGTGTTCCCGAGGAGGCAGCGCGTGCAGAACCTGGTCCAGCAGCTGCAGGGCTCGGTGCAGGTGAACCTCCAG
>NW_023260078.1:32500-42500 GCF_009762535.1 Notolabrus celidotus
GTCTGATTGGTAGAGTCCCCTCAGTGTGTTTATCTCATAATATCACACACACACCTGTGATTCTCTTGGTTTAATACCTCCTGAACATTTCCTCTGAGCCTGAGAGCGTGAATGCGTCTCTCCTCCCGGTGTTCCGGTTTTAAAAGTGACCCTGTAAACTGGAGCCCTTCAGCTGAACGTGTCAGTGTTTGTGGAGTTTACACAGCTGTTGAAACACAGAGGGAGTTCCTGGGAATGCAAACTAGTTTAGTTTTTATTAAGATTTCTAAATATCCTCATCAGATATTTAATGATGGTCTAAAGACGTTTATGAGGGATGCATCCGGCTGAGAGTCTCCAGTTAACAGGGTCGCTGTTTAAACCAAAACACCGGACTATCTCTGATGTGGCTTTGCTGCTCGCGCTCGTCTCCTTCCTGGTGTTGATTCAGTGAATCCATCTGCATTAAAGCTCAACCAAACACAGCACAAGAGGAATCTCCTCCATGCTAACAGGCTAACTGTGGTGACGATGTCGGCCTGTCCGTCTCCTTCTATGGCGTCATCTTTGTTGTCTGACCTTCGTCTCTGTACTGCCCTCTACTGGTCTGGAGGTGAACTTTTAAGTCTTTTCCATACGTCACTGGTCTCATGTGCATAATCTCCTCAGGACTTCAGGCCTCTGTGGACAAACAACGAGTCCCAGGAACCTTTTAGTTCCTGGGAGAGTCACAGAGGAGTCGGAGACACCTTCAGAGAGGACGCTCAGATCTCCTGTCTGCTGGTCTTCAGCTCTTCACCTGGTTCTAACATGTCCTCTGCCCGTCTCTGCCTCCTCCTCTCAGCTCACATTTGAACCCTCTCAGGTCAAAGGTCAGGCTCTCCCTCTCTGACTCCTAAAGCTTAAAGCTCCTCAATCTGCTGAGAGGGTGACCTCACTGTGCGATGGAGGTGAACAGCAGGGGGCACTAACGCTACCTGGTGGTGTGAAGGTGTAGTCTTACCTGCAGCCGCCCGTCCAGCGTCCTCTGGATGGTCACACACTTGCTCGGGTGGACGCCGTTGGTGGTGACGGCGGTGATGAGCGAGTCCAGCTCGTCCTTCTTCTCCTTCAGCTTCTTCACCAGGCTCTCGATCGCCCGCTTGGCGAAGCCCTCGTTCTCCGCGCCCTGACGGTGACACATGAGGCTGTGGACGATGCTGAGGCAGGCGTCGGAGCTACTGCTGGGGGGCGGAGCCAGCACCGACATGCTCACCTGAGGGGAGGACACAACACGCCAACACGTTCAGGGTTCTCTCTCTGTGGACAAAGAACTGAAGGTCTTTATGATCAGACTGAAGAGGTCTGAGGTTTAGAGACGAGGACCTCTGCTGCAGCTCGGATCTTTATAAAACCTTCACTGACACCTTAGACCTGCACAGGTGTGACCTCGGACCAGGAGGGTCTCTGACTCTGATGATCCACCTGAGACCTGCACAGGTGTGACCTCGGACCAGGAGGGTCCACCTCAGATCAGACTCACTGTGATCACAGAGACATCAACATCAGGAGCAACCTGTGGATCTGGTCCTGCTCCCCTGTGATCCTGCAGAGTGATCACCTGTGTTCCTGCAGAGTGATCACCTGTGATCCTGCAGAGTGATCACCTGTGATCCTGCAGAGTGATATCCTGTGTTCCTGCAGAGTGCTCCCCTGTGTTCCTGCAGAGTGATCACCTGTGATCCTGCAGAGTGATCACCTGTGTTCCTGCAGAGTGATCACATGTGATCCTGCAGAGTGATCACCTGTGTTCCTGCAGAGTGATCACCTGTGATCCTGCAGAGTGATCACATGTGATCCTGCAGAGTGCTCCCGTGATCCTGCAGAGTGATCACCTGTGTTCCTGCAGAATGCTCCCCTGTGATCCTGCAGAGTGATAACCTGTGATCCTGCAGAGTGATCACCTGTGATCCTGCAGAGTGATCACCTGTGATCCTGCAGAGTGATCACCTGTGATCCTGCAGAGTGATCACCTGTGATCCTGCAGCCTGAGTTCATAAAGACACAGATCACAGCTGAGACATCACAGGAGGAACCAGCTCTGTGTCCTCACACCTGATCCCTGAGGACGGATCAGAGACCAGAGCTCCATCAGCCTGTTTCACTGAGTTACATCAACATCTGTCTGCAGCCACACACACACACACACACACACACACACACACACACACACACACACACACACAAACACACACACACACACACACACACACACACACACACACACACACACACACACACACACACACACACACAGAGATCACAGTAGCATCAACAGTTGTCAGGTATGATCCGGACATGGTGAGCCCTCAGAGGACTGACTCAGACTCACCGGGTCTGGAGGCTCTCCTCTCGGCTGAGGTCTGCTGCTCGTATCGGTGTAACCGGCGGTCTGCCTGTCCGTGTGTGTGTGTTTGTGTGTGTTTGTGTGTGTGTGAGAGAGAGACTGTGTGTGTGAGAGAGTGTGTCCTCCGTCTGATCCAGACAGAGACTGTCTGCACACTCACTGAGAGTCAGCAGGAGCAGGAGGAGGAGGAGGAGGAGGAGGAGGAGGAGAGGGGGGGGGGCTGTGTCATGCTCAGCAGACAGCCAGACATAACAGGAAGTCAGGCCACCGCTGGACCCTATGAAAATAAGAGCAGGAGACAAGGTGAAGCAGCTATCTGTCATCTAACACACACACACACACACACACACACACACACACACACACACACACACACACACACACACACACACACACACAGGGTGTTTTCACCTGTAGAAAGTCAGGGTTGTATATTTTGGGGGGGCTGCTGACCTTCCTCTAACTTCCTGAGTAAATTAAATTCAGAATCTGAACTTGAAGCTTTTTTTTTTTAACTTTCTGAACTTTTATTTTGAAGTTTTTGACCGGAAGCGCGTTTCCCGCTGTTTTTCTGACCCCTGTCAGAAAGTTTGTGCGCGTGTCTGAGAGAGAGGCGTTGTCCCTGGTTACCGGGTGATTGGCAGGTCGTCACACAGACTCTGGCGCCACCTCGTGGCAGAGACAGGAAGTGCAATAATAAATATTAAATAAGAGTTATTAAATATATCAGAACAGAAAGTCCCTCAGTGATCAGGGTACTGATACTTTATTACTCTGAGACACTTTGATGATTTATTATAAAACTTTTTCTTTAGTTTATTTATTTGTCCTCACTTTTCTCTCAGTTTGTTCTCCATAAACATCATGAACAGAAAGAGTTAACTCTTAGTGAGTTAGTATAAATATGTTTAGATTGATGAGGAAGATGTGTGATCATAACATGTATAATTTATGATTATATATATGGTACATAACATTATCTTTATATCAAATTATAAATGTGTTATAAATTATCCCCAATGAGGACATATATTATTCTGATAGTGTAATTTTTTTTTATTTTGATAAAGATGATTAAATCAGGAATGACATTTAAATTTTTAATTAAAATAAATTATTTTTGGATTTTGACATCTATTTGTTAAATATGACCAAAAACTGCACCGCTCATTAAAGTGTGTCTGTCTGTTTTTTAAAACAATTTTTCATGTTATTATCTGTTTGCTATGGAAGAGGATTAGGGACACTGGAAAAAAAAAATTAAGGTCAACAGTTTTTGGAAATTATTATTCTGAGATTAAAGTCAGACTTTATTCTCAGAATAATAATTTAAAAAAAAATTTTGACCTTAATTTTTTTTTTCAGTGGCTCTAATCCTCTTCCGTAGTTTGTGATATGATCACTTTAAAAAAAAAAAATCTAAATAAACATTAATTCAAATGTAATTAAATGTCTGTTGTTAAGAGTTAATTTTGAAATGTATTTCCTTTACTTTAATGTATAAACAGTTAATGATAGTAATAATAATAATAATAATAATAATAAACTAAATTAAACTATGAAAGCTGTGCAGCAAAAATCACTGTGCAGATTTAGCTGTTAATATGGGTTCGGGTACATTAATACTTTAAATATAAATTAATTAATTTAAAAACAATATTTCATATAAAAACAGGAATATTATTTCTCTGAGAGAAACTGTTTTTATTTGAACCTGTCCGTTAGCTCCTGTTAGCTCCTGTTAGCAGCTAGCTGATCAAACAGAGTTTAACATTGTTTCAGTCTGTAAAGAGGAGGCCGCGCGAGGCAGAGGGACAGATACAGGTACAGGTGAGCTGATGATGATGATGATGGTGATGGTGATGATGATGATGGTGATGAAGATGAGTCAAACTGTTAAACTGTAGGTGAGACAGGTTGAGGCTAACGCTAAGCTAACTAGCGCCTTGTAGTTAAAGTTGATCAGGTGACTCACCTGGTGGAAGCTGCTGTCACGTGACAGTTAGCGCTGCGTGCACTCAGCTAGTAATCCTCCCATGACCCTGACAGGTGAGTCCTCCTCCACCTGACCTCCACCTGACCTCCACCTGTAGTGAAGGTAAAGCAGGTAAAGGTGGGTTCCTCCACAGAGCGTGTACCTGTCAGTGTGTTAGCTAACTTCCCCTGAAGCTAAAGCTAGCTCCACGCGCGACGTGCCGCTCCTGTCTGAGGGGACCCCCCCCCCCCCCCCCCTAAAGAACCTTCACCTTTACCTGCTCATGAAGAACCTGATCCACTACAGTAGGACCGGTTCTGGTCCGTGAGGCCTCCCTTTAGATCCGGCTGTAGAGTCGACCCCTCAGAGGATCTTGGGGTTCACTTTAACAGGGTTTGAGATTATTCTGGATCCTTAAAGAGTCTCTGCCTGATGGAGGTCTTCATGTTAGTCTCTGCCTGATGGAGGTCTTCATGTTAGTCTCTGCCTGATAGAGGTCTTCATGTTAGTCTCTGCCTGATAGAGGTCTTCATGTTAGTCTCTGCCTGATGGAGGTCTTCATGTTAGTCTCTCACACAGACTGTATAAAAGGTCTCTCAGTGAGAGAGGAGGATGTGCTCAGAGTCCCTCAGCATCTTGTTCTGGAGTGGGTTGTGTGTGTGTTGTGTTTTGTGGGTTGTGTTTTGTGTGTTGTGTTTTGTGTGTTTTGTGTGTTTTGTGTGTTGTGTTTTGTGTGTTTTGTGTGTTGTGTTTTGTGTTGTGTGTGTTTGTGTTGTGTGTGTTGTGTTGTGTGTTGTGTTGTGTGTGTTGTGTTGTGTGTGTTTTGTGTTGTGTGTGTTTTGTGTTGTGTGTGTTTTGTGTTGTGTGTGTTGTGTGTGTTTTGTGTTGTGTGTGTGTTTAGTGTGTTGTGTGTTTTGTGTTGTGTATTGTGTGTGTTGTGTGTATTGTGTGTGTTGTGTGTGTTTTGTGTTGTGTGTGTTGTGTGTTTTGTGTTGTGTTGTGTGTGTTTTGTGTTGTGTGTGTTGTGTGTGTTGTGTGTTTTGTGTTGTGTGTGTGTTGTGTTGTGTGTGTGTTGTGTGTGTTGTGTTGTGTTGTGTGTGTTGTGTTGTGTGTGTTGTGTTGTGTTGTGATGTGTGTGTTGTGTTGTGTGTGTGTGTTGTGTTGTGTTGTGTTGTGTTGTGTGTGTTTTGTGTTGTGTGTTTTGTGTTGTGTGTGTTGTGTTGTGTGTGTTGTGTTGTGTGAGTTTGTGTGTGTGTCGTGTGTTGTGTTGTGTGTTGTGTTGTGTTGTGTGTGTGTTGTGTGTGTTGTGTTGTGTGAGTTTGTGCCTGCAGGTGAACCAGCAGCAGCAGCAGCAGCAGTAGTTTTGTAACCTCAGTGTTGTCTTCCAGGAGAAGATGAATCAGAGGATGAGTTCATGTGGAGGGGAGGCGTTCTTCCTGAGAAGCTCTACAGCAGTTTCTCTGAATGAGCGGTGAGACCGTCCTCAGGGAATAACATCATTATATATCTCATCACATTAATCCATCCCTCTGTCTGAGTGAAGTCTTTCATCCTAACATTCAAACACATGATCAGAAGTTCTGGGCTCCTCTCTGCAGCTTCTCTCAGGTGATCAGTGAACAGCTGGACCAGCCCACCACCACAGTGACCTTTGACCCCACCCTGCTGCAGCGCAGCACGGGTGGTGACGCCCAGCAGATGGTCCTGCTGATGAAGAGAGAGCAGCCAGCAGCTCTGCACCTGCAGGTGAGTCTGTCAGAGCCTGTGGAGCGGCGTCAGGTCACCTGACTGCATGATGATGATGATGATGATGATGATGATGATGATGATGACACTCACCTGGTGAACGCTCTCCTCTGATGGTGCAGACTCAGGTTTCGTGCGTTCCTCCTCTGAGGGTGAAGCAGGTCGTGAGGAGGAAGGGGAGCGTCTGGACCCGCCTCGGCTGGCAGCGGGGGACTCGGGTCGTCTCCGCCTTCAGACCGTCAGGGTTCTGGAGCTTCAGGAACAAATACAGACGGAGCGCCGGCTTCACCTCCACCTGCAGGAGTGAGTTCATGATCTGCTGCTTCGACCAATCACAGGGAAGGCAGTCAGGAATAAACAGAACAGACGACAGGAAGATCAGGACAGAGTGCCGTCACACGACAGAGAGGGAACAGAATACCAGATCAAAGTTTAGGATCTGAACGGATCAAAACACAGAAGATCAAATACCGACTTAGAATGTTCCTGATCATGTGTTCCTGTGCAGGTGGAGGAAACCAACGCCATCAACAGGGGGAGGGACGCTTCAAGAGACACGCCCAGAAACTGTCTGCAGGTCAGTTTATCATCAGTCAGCATCACACACCTGTGATCACACACACACACACCTGTGATCACACACACACACACACACACACACACACCTGTGATCACACACACACACACACACACCTGTGATCACACACACACACACCTGTGATCACACACACACCTGTGATCACACACACACACACCTGTGATCACACACACACACCTGTGATCACACACACACCTGTGATCACACACACACACCTGTGATCACACACACACCTGTGATCACACACACACACACCTGTGATCACACACACACCTGTGATCACACACACACACACACACACACACACACACCTGTGATCACACACACACACACCTGTGATCACACACACACACCTGTGATCACACACACACACACACCTGTGATCACACACACACACACCTGTGATCACACACCTGTGATCACACACACACACACCTGTGATCACACACACACACCTGTGATCACACACACACACACACACCTGTGATCACACACACACACACACCTGTGATCACACACCTGTGATCACACACACACACACCTGTGATCACACACACACACCTGTGATCACACACACACACACACACCTGTGATCACACACACACACACACCTGTGATCACACACACACACACCTGTGATCACACACACACACACCTGTGATCACACACACACACACCTGTGATCACACACACACACTTTTAAACGTCCTCCATGCTGTTTTATTGAAACAGTAAAGAGACACCTGGAGAACAGAGACACTCACCTGTGTCCTCACAGAGTCAGAGATCACCTGTCTGTGTGTTCACCTGTCCTCTCCTGCAGGTCCAACTCAGCCCGCTGCAAACCCGCAGAGGGGCGGAGCCTCCTGGAACAGACGAGGCGTCACGCCAACCAGGAAGCAGCTGGACGCCGACCTGGACAAGTACATGTCTCTCTCCAAGAGACGGCTGGACCAGCAGCTGGACGAGTACATGTGTATGGCAGGACAAACGGACCTCACCTGGGACTGAGGGGGCGGGGTCACAGACCTCACCTGGGACTGAGGGGGCGGGGTCACAGACCTCACCTGGGACTAAGGGGGCGGGGCATGTGATAGTTTGATTTAAGGTTGTTAAGGTCAGTGATGTCACAGATCTCAGACCGGTCAGGTGAAGGACTCTGACTTTAGTTTGTTCTCAGGTGTGTTCACTTCACCTGCGTGTTTTCCTTTGTTGTCTCACTGCTCTGATCAGCTGTGTGTACTTCACTGACCTCTGTGTGTGTAGGATTTCTGTAAATGAAGCTTTGTTTGAAGATGTTTTAGTAAAAGATGTTTCCTGATTTACTCCAGTGTTTCTGTTTGTTCTGTTTCTGCTGAACCGGATTCACCTGAGACCTGAACTCCCCTCAGAGGGTCACAGTAAAGATCATGTTTGTCCATACAAGGTAAGACCTGAACCAGAAGGGGTTTAACCAGCCGGTCTTTGCACATGATGCTGCCTTCAGGCTCCTCTCTAAAGCTACAGACCAGAGGACACAGATCATATAAAATAAATCATCTTTAAAGAGTTTGAATAAAAACAAGTTTATTATAAAAACACGACTCAGGGATCACAGCACGCTCTGACATCACAGTGATGTCATCAGGTGTAAAGTCTGTAACAGTCTGGAGGTGTGTCTGTTCACCAGGCAGGGATGAGAGGCACTGACCAGGTGCATCATGGGAAATGTAGGCATTTCAAAGTCAGTCATGACTGCTCCTCCTGATGGCAAGAGGTCTTCTGTTAATCTGAGACTCAGGACGAAGAGGAGGAGGAGAGGAGAAGGAGGAGGAGGATGAAGAGGAGGAGGAGAGGAGGAGGAGGAGAATGAAGAGGAGGAGGAGAGGAGAAGGAGGAGGAGGATGAAGAGGAGGAGGAGAGGAGGAGGAGCAGGAGAGGATGAAGAGGAGGAGGAGAGGAGGAGGAGAGGAGGAGAAGGAGGAGGAGGATGAAGAGGAGGAGGAGAGGAGGAGAAGGAGGAGGAGGAGGAGAGGAGGAGAAGGAGGAGGAGGATGAAGAGGAGGAGGGGAAGAGGAGGGTGATGAAGACTACAGACACCTGAGGAAGAAGAAGTGACACCTGGAGCCCGGCTGACAGTCACACAGCTGACCGAACCGAGGACCCTTCTTCACCGAGCAGGAGGCCCTGACGTCACACTGTGACACACACACACCCACACACACACACACACACACACACACACACACACACACACACACACACACACACACACACACACACACACACACACACACACACACAGGTCAGTAACACACAGTGATTAGTATTTGTGCAGAGTGTGTGTAAAGAGGTCTCACTGTCGGCAGGCGGCTCTGTCTTCTGTCCAACGACGACACCTTCCTGCTCTGAAGCTTCTCCAGAACATTCTGAAGGACCAGCAGCTGACACACACACACACACACACACACACACACACACACACACACACACACACACACACACACACTGAACTTTAATGTGTGTAATAATAAGTTAGATATCTTAGATGTCAGCGTCGTTCTTTTCAGCTCTGAACCTGATTAAAGATCTTGAGACACTGACCAGTTCTCTGCTGTCCTCCTGTCTGTCCTCCTGTCTGTCCTGCTGTCTGTCCTCCTGTCTGTCCTCCTGTCTGTCCTCCTGTCTGTCCTCCTGTCTGTCCTCCATCTCTCCTCCTGTCTCTGCGGCCGTCTGAGAGGAGGCCAGGAGGAGGAGGAGGAGGCTGAGCAGGATGACGAAGAAGGAGGCTGCAGTGTTCATGCTGCAGCAGCAGAAGAAGAAGAAGAAGAACCACAGGGAGAGGTGTGTGTGTGTGTGTGTCGTTGTTCTTGTTGCACACAGACTCTCAGGTGGAGTGTGTGTCCCTCAGATTAACCTGCTGCTTCTTACGCAACAACATCAGTGAAAACGTCTCTTAATGGGATTGAACTCCTTTCACACTGACTCCCTGAGAACACTGAGAACACTGAGAACACTGAGAACACTGAGAACACTGAGAACACTGAGAACACAGAGAACACTGAGAACACTGAGAACACTGAGAACACTGAGAACACTGAGAAATACAACTCTGACAAATTCATTTATTATTTTAACCACCACTTTAGACTCGTCTATCAATCGGAAGGTTGGCGGTTCGATCCCAGCTCCTGCAGTCACATGCCGAAGAGTCCTTGAGCAAGACACTGAACCCCTGAATTGCTCCCTCTGTTGTTCAGAGGTGTGTGAATGTGTACCAATGAGATTAGCTAACAGCCTCTACCATCACTGGGTGAATGGCTTTGAGTGGTCAGAA
>NW_023260078.1:46920-51920 GCF_009762535.1 Notolabrus celidotus
CCGGGGGCCTGCTCAGACTCACATAGTGCTGTATGTTGTCGATCATGGTGTCCAGACTGCCTCTGCGTCCTGTGTACTCAACGATCATGGTCTCCACATGGCGTTCACTCTCTCTCCGACCTATCAAACAAACGTCACAGGTTAGATTCCCACCGCGTCAGAGGCGGAGCTTATCTGACCCCGAGGAACTGTCCAATTCTGATCTTTAACCCGCCAAAATAAAAGCCTTCTTACCTTGCCCTTATTTAGGCTCAACAGCAGAGTGACGAACAGCTGACCCAGGACCACACCATGAGGAAGCCCAGGTACTGAGGAGAGGAGCAGGGTCAGGTCAGGTGTCAGAAACATCATGTGTTAGTGTTAAACACTCAGAGGTCACAAGAGGTCGGACTCACGATCAGCACAGTCGAACTCTTTACCAGCTGAGATACAGCCAATCAAACTGACCACGCCCACCACGGCGCCAATCAAAACAGCCCGCCCCCACTGTGCGCAGCTCATCTGTAAACACACACACACACACACACACTGTTCTTCCTGCTGACACCTGATTGGTCGACACTGCTCAGCACTTTGCGATGCTAATGAAGTTAATGCAGCTAATGCTATGCTAACACTTTCGTTGGCTCCAGCGGTGTTACCTGAGGGGAGGACAGCCAGCAGGTTCCCCTTGTAGAACAGGATCCATACCAAGAGAAGAGACTCAGACCCAAAGCCTGCAGAGAGGGGTCAGGGGTCAGAGGTCAGAGGTCAAACCAATCCTGGACAAAAAAAACCCCCACTCATTTTTAAAGGTTTCTGAGTCAACCTCAGGAAAGTCTGAACACGGCACACTTTAACAAACACAAACAAATCAAAGCCACATCGTGAAGGGGGTCAGGAGGAAGATATCTGTCGCTCCCTTACTCACCCCTCCTGTTGGTGAAGTTACGGTGGACTCTGAGGACAAAGCTCCTGTGATGCAGGGTAAGTGTGATCCTTTATTTGTCAAGTCCACACGTGTACCCCCTTTACGCCCTGCTGTGTTGAATACTTGATTCTGATTGGTCAAACCTCAGACAGACAGGGATTAAAGAGTCACCAGAGAGACAACCTGACCCCTCACAGGGGGCTCCAGCTAGTGGAGGGAGGCTGAACTACAGCTCCATCTAGTGGAGGGAGGCTGAACTACAGCTCCAGCTAGTGGAGGGAGGCTGAACTACAGCTCCAACTAGTGGAGGGAGGCTGAACTACAGGTCCAGCTAGTGGAGGGAGGATGAACTACAGCTCCAACTAGTGGAGGGAGGATGAACTACAGGTCCAGCTAGTGGAGCGAGGCTGAACTACAGCTCCATCTAGTGGAGGGAGGCTGAACTACAGCTCCAACTAGTGGAGGGAGGCTGAACTACAGCTCCAGCTAGTGGTGAGAGGCTGAACTACAGCTCCAGCTAGTGGAGGAGGCTGAACTACAGCTCCAGCTAGTGGAGGGAGGATGAACTACAGGTCCAACTAGTGGAGGAGGATGAACTACAGCTCCATCTAGTGGAGGGAGGATGAACTACAGCTCCAGCTAGTGGAGGGAGGCTGAACTACAGCTCCAGCTAGTGGAGGGAGGATGAACTACAGCTCCAGCTAGTGGAGGGAGGCTGAACTACAGCTCCAGCTAGTGGAGGGAGGATGAACTACAGCTCCATCTAGTGGAGGGAGGATGAACTACAGTCCAGCTAGTGGAGGGAGAATGAACTACAGCTCCATCTAGTGGAGGAGGCTGAACTACAGCTCCATCTAGTGGAGCGAGGATGAACTACAGCTCCTCTAGTGGAGGGAGGATGAACTACAGGTCCAGCTAGTGGAGGGAGAATGAACTACAGCTCCATCTAGTGGAGGGAGATGAACTACAGGTCCATCTAGTGGAGGGAGAATGAACTACAGCTCCATCTAGTGGAGGGAGGATGAACTACAGGTCCAGCTAGTGGAGGGAGGATGAACTACAGGTCCAGCTAGTGGAGGGAGGATGAACTACAGGTCCAGCTAGTGGAGGGATGAACTACAGGTCCAACTAGTGGAGGGAGGATGAACTACAGGTCCAACTAGTGGAGGGAGGATGAACTACAGGTCCAACTAGTGGAGGGAGGATGAACTACAGGTCCAACTAGTGGAGGGAGATGAACTACAGGTCCAGCTAGTGGAGGGAGGATGAACTACAGCTCCAGCTAGTGGAGGGAGGCTGAACTACAGCGACTACACGACATGAGAACACATTACAGACCTGCAGGAAATAGAAGAACTTGTTTAACTGAGTAACTCTGACTCATGAAGGTGACGATGTTTAATCATTGAGTCTTCTCTGTTTACTTCATGCCGTTCAGTGAGCTTGATGTGAATCAGAATCCTTCAGGGTGAGCAGACTCCTCTGCTCTGCGTCGGGGTCCTGCTCACCCTGCTGGATTCTAGTTTACATAACCACCTGTTCACTGTACGTTACCCCTCACACCTCACACACCTCACCACCTCACCACCTCACACACCTCACACACCTCACACACCTCACACACCTCACACCTCACACCTCACACACACCTCACACACCACCTCACACCTCACACACCTTACACCTCACACACCTCACACACCTCACACACCTCACACACCTCACACACCTCACACACCTCACACGCAACACCTCACACGCAACACCTCACACCTCAGACCTCAGACCAGGACTGCGAGTCCAGACTGAGGGTTTTCACGGTGACGTTCGAACAGCGTCTGTTTGTTTCTGGTCTCACCAGGAAGATGAAGTTCAACATGGCAGAGAAGAACGTCAGCAGCTGGATCTTCACCTCCAGCTTCATCTTCCTCCCTCAGCAGCTCCAACACTGTATCCGGACTTTATCAGGACCTTATCAGGACTGTGAGGACGTGATCAGGTCCGCTACGTTCAGGAGAAACTTTGGAAGTCCAGGTGTGTTTGAGAGGTATGTACCAGGACCCACAGCAGGAAGACTCTGATCCTGTCTGAGCCTGTGCTGAGATCAAGTCCACTTCCTTATAGTCTGATCATTCATTAAACCTACACACACACACACACACACACCACACACACACACACCACACCACAGACAGAGACCAGGAAGAAGGAAACAGAGTGTGTGTTCCTGTAACTCTGCTCCTCTCCCCCTTCACTCTCAGGTCCTGCAGCGTCCCCCGTCAGGTCCTGGGGCCTCAGTGTGACCCCCCCCCCCCCCCCCCCCCCAACAGCAGTTAATGAGATCTACAAGCAGCCGGGGTGACCTTTGACCTCCAGTCAACACAAACATGTTACATCCAGAGGAGTCTCTAACCGTCTCACAGAGGTCAGAGGTCACATCTTGGCCTCGTTCCCACGCACGCACATCGTGTTTTTACTGCCGGGCCGACGGCCAATCAGACGCAGCCATTCATCACAGCACTGTTACCGTGGTGACGCCTTCCTCACAGAGTTCAACTTGACATCATGACATCACCAGAGCACCTGTGACATCACCAGAGCACCTGTGACATCACCAGATCACCTGTGACATCACCAGAGCACATGTGACATCACCAGATCACCTGTGACATCACCAGGAAGTTGAGTAAGCGTTACAAAAGAAAAATAAAATCCTGCTCTCTGATTGGCTGCAAGCTTCCTGTTACATCTACACCTGTGCACACCTGAAACTGTAGGTAACCACGACAACAGCACCCATCAATCAGACTGCTCATTCAAGGTTTTCAAAGAACCAATGAATCCACATGATTCAAGGCCCCAGAAATCCTCTTCAAGGATCCCTGGAATCATCTTCAAGGACCTCTACAGCTGAATCAACCCTGACCCAGCATCTTCAAGGACCTGGAGCCCCCTGAAGACTTCTTAAAGGACATCTGGAACTGCTTCAAGGACTTCCTGAAGTAGACCAGCCCTAATGGAACATCTTCAAGGACCTCCTAAAGTAGACCAGGCCCTAATGGAACATCTTCAAGGACTTCCTGAAGTAGACCAGGCCCTAATAGAACATCTTCAAGGACTTCCTGAAGTAGACCAGGCCCTAATAGAACATCTTCAAGGACCTGGGACTACTTATAGATCACCTGAAAATCATCCAAGGACCCCATAAATGATTCAACGGCTCCTTCAGTTTCTATAAGAACTCTCAAAGCCTTCTAAGCATTTTAAAGGACTTCTAGAAGTCCAGACCTTTATCAAAACCCACTGTAACACCTGTAAGGACCTGAAAACATCTCAGGGACCCGTTAACATCCTTTGAGGATTACTGGATAACCTAAAGGCATCCTGGAACTTATTTAAGGACCTCTGTCACTAAATCAAACCCTGATGAAACAGTCAAGTGAATGGACTCAAGGCCCCCCGTTAACACAAAGGGAACCTTGGAACAGCCTTGAGTTCCCTTCAGGATCAAGACCTCCAGAAAACTCTTCAAATCTCAGGACTGATTCAAGGCCTTCAAAACTCCTGGGTTAGGCTGTACTGAGTTAATTCACACACACACACACACACACACACACACACACACACACACACCACACACACACACTTGTACAGTGTGTTTCTCAGCAGGAAGAATCCCTGACAGCTCGATCCTCACCCCCCCCCTCACCCTGAGGCATGCTGGGAACTCTGGGAGTCTAAATCTCTCTCTGTGAGGAGGTGGCAGGTTAAACCCTCATGCGGTCTGTCAGGCTGATCTGACGTCAGTGTTTGATGGTTACCATCTGCTGTTTCCTTGGCAACAGTTTATCACTACACAGAGAAACATGTCACAGTGATTAACTTCATCCTTCACTGAACGGGGCCGTCTGATTGGACAGAAGCTCTGCAGCCTGTAGACAAATCACAGGGCAGAGATATGACTTCATATTCATCCATGACACAAAAACCAAAGACCATCAAACACAGGAGACCAAAAACCTTCAGTTCCTCCAAGTCCACAAGCAGGGGTTCTCAAACTCTTTGGATCCAGGGACCCCTTACAGGGAGA
>NW_023260078.1:56920-59420 GCF_009762535.1 Notolabrus celidotus
GCAGCAGAACTGAAAGCATGTCGGACTCCTGGTCTCCCCCCTCTATCTCGCCCGTGGGTTTGTGGGTTTCTGTTGGGCTTCTCAGAACTCTGAGACAAAAGTGCTTCTAGACCACAGGGACTTTCCTTGGGGAACTTTGTTCTTTTTGACCGCAGGAACCAGGGTCTAAATGTAGTCCTGGGGAGTTTATCTGCACTTGTTTTCTCCTTCTTTAATTTTAGACTCTATGTTCTATTATTAACAAAGACCCAACAACAAGACCGGATCAGATCCAGTCCCCCCTGCGTCAAAAACCCTTAACACATAAAGTAGGGGACATTGTTAGCCTAGCTTAGCACCAAGAGAACAGAGGCTCTGTTCAAACTTTGAACTAGCTACAAGAATTCAAAACAGTACAAGTACTGTTAGCTTAGCTTAGGACAGAAAGAGAAAAATGATGCTATGCTATCAGATGAAAAACTGATAGCATAGCTTAGCATGAAGGTAAAAAACTGATAGCATAGCTTAGCATGAAGGCAAAAAACTGATAGCATAGCTTAGCATGAAGACAAGAAAACTGATAGCATAGCTTAGCATGAAGGCAAAAAACTGATAGCATAGCTTAGCATGAAGACAAGAAAACTGATAGCATAGCTTAGCATGAAGACAAGAAAACTGATAGCATAGCTTAGCATGAAGACAAAAAAACTGATAGCAAAGCTTAGCATGAACAAGAAAACTGATAGCATAGCTTAGCATGAAGACAAACAAACTGATAGCATAGATTAGCATGAAGAAAAGAAAAATGATAGCATAGCTTAGCATGAAGGTAAAAAACCTAATAGCATAGCTTAGCATGAAGGTAAAAAAACTGATAGCATAGCTTAGCATGAAGACAAAAAACTGATAGCATAGCTTAGCATGAAGACAAGAAAATGATAGCATAGCTGGCATGAAGGTAAAAAACCTAATAGCATAGCTTAGCATGAAGGTAAAAAACTGATAGCATAGCTTAGCATGAAGGTAAAAAACCTAATAGCATAGCTTAGCATGAAGACAAAAAACTGATAGCATAGCTTAGCATGAGTAAAAAACCTAATAGCATAGCTTAGCATGAAGACAAAAAACTGATAGCATAGCTTGGCATGAGGTAAAAACCTAATAGCATAGCTTAGCATGAAGGTAAAAACTGATAGCATAGCTTAGCATGAAGGTAAAAACCCTAATAGCATAGCTTAGCATGAAGACAGTAAGTATTTGAGTGTGAACTCATGCTCAGAGATTGGTGTTGATTCCTTGAAACTTTATCTGTCCATGAATCGAACAGAATCAGACGCTCCGCCTCGCTCCGTCACCATCCATTGAAAACATCAGAGACTGAAACTCTGAAACAAGAAGCTTCATGTTTCATCGAACAGAATCAAACCAGTGAAGACATGAAGCAGAGTCAGAGGTCAGAGGTCAGAGGGTGAGACACGGCGCTCACTCCTCTGAGAGTCAGAGGAGATAAAGAACAGGAGCTGATACAGACCAGAGACCATAACTGATCCTCCTCTGTTTCTTTGTGTTTGTTGATTGTTTGTTTGTGTTTTCAGTCTCAGGTCGTATCAAACACACTTCAGTGTTTGACTCACAGAAGGAGTCTCGGGACCCAGACTTCCTGTTTCGGTGGACACCTCAGAGCTCATTCAGACTGGTTTCTGAGAGCCCTGAGTTTCACCTGCAGGCGGTCTCGACACGTCCCGGTCCCTGATTCTTGGAGGTCTAAACGGCTCCAGGTGAGAGAGGAGGAGTGTCTAGACACGTTCACTGAAGACAAACCATCTGATCCACAAACAGGATTCACTCAGAGCTGACAGAGCCCTTCAGAATAAAAGCCTGAGACGCTCGGGGAGCTGAAGTGTCCCCCTTCAGAGTCTGAGGACAGGCTTCAGGGATTCTGTCCCCGCTCGGGTCTTCACAAGCTCTCCTCAGTCCTCAGATCTCAGGTCTGACCCTCTCTGTTTGAGTTCCTATTCCTTAAATAGTCAATGTGTAACTAAACGGACTCTGTGGATCAATGTGATTACAGACGTATCCATGACGACAGTGAGCTGTCGAGAATACAGACTGTTGCTGTGGGAGTCGACCAATCAGAAGAGAGTAAAAAGAGATATCATAAATGAGTTTGAAGACGTGAGACGCTGAGAGAGCGAAGAACACAAACATGAAACATCCTCATCAAACCAAACAGGATGAAGATCAGGTTCTCTGTGTGTGTGGTGTTGTGTGTGTGTGTGTGTGTGTGTGTGTGGTGTGTGTGTGTGGTGTGTGTGTGTGTGTGTGTGGTGTGTGTGGGTGTGTGAGTAAGATGTTCGGGAAAGTGTTTCTCTTTCAGTCGACAGGAAAGACTCAAAACAAACCCTGACTCATCTCGCCCCCATGCAGCTGGACTTCTCATATTTCACACGCTCCTCTCCTCTCCTCTCCTCTCCTCTCCTCTGCTCGCCTCTCCTCTCCTCTCCTCTCCTCTCCTCTCCTC
>NW_023260078.1:61920-69420 GCF_009762535.1 Notolabrus celidotus
CAGACCTGATGATCCTCTGAGACTGATCCATCATCAATCATCAATAATCACTTTGATTCAATTCATATGAGCTCTGTCTCCTCCACCTGTAGGCCCTGACCCCTGACCCCTGACCCCTGACCTCTGACCTCACACCACCTGAAGAGCCTGGAATCAAACGTCAGCTGATCGTCAACAACCTGCTGGTTTCTTAAAGTTTGATGTTCCTGAAATCAGCTGACTGATGTCTGATCAATAACTCTGTTACCATGACGACAATGTTTTTATTCTGTTGTAAATAATGTCACACACACACACACACACACACACACCACACCACACACACTGAACAGCTGACTGCTGTTTTCTTTAAAATGTGTTTTTTCTATAACAAACAGAAACTTGTGTTTGACCTTTGACCCTGAAGCTTCCCAGAGGTCAAAGGTTACAGATGTACTTGATGTGTTTCTCTTGTACAGACTGACTCAGTTTAAAGCTCCTGTGAGGGAGGGTCACTCTGTGTTGAGTTTGGCGCCCCCTGTGGTCACAGCGGTTCCTGCTCTGTGCTGATCTTCTTCATGTGGAAGTAGATCAACTCTCATCCTGCGGTCTGTCACAGTCAGGCTCCTCCCCCTCTGGGAGGAAGGTCAACAGACTGTTTCCTCAGAGCGCTCTCTGATACGAGCTCTCAGTGTCATCAGGCTTTAAATGAAAACAGAGGAACCGTTGTCATCGTCGTTGCTGATGGTCTGTTTGCTTGGAGGGTCATGAAGAGGCCTCAGTATGAAGCTCGCTCACTCTGTTTAAAACTCCTCACTGGAGCTTTAAAGAATCCACTTCCTGTAAACCTTCCTTTGTTTCTTCTGAAGTGGATCCAAGGGAGTGAAACCCAGACCGTCATCATTCTCTGATCACGTGACAGCGTTTACTCAGAAACACGCCTCACACATGAAGAAGAGGAGATCAGCAGAACGAGGTGATTCGCTGCTTCGTCCACAGGGGGCGCCAACATCAACACACACTGAGAGTTCCTCACTGGAGCTTTAAACTAAACTCCTGTTTCACACTCTGTCTGTTGATCACTGATCAGACCGACTGCAGATCTCATGGAAATGAAACGTTAACAAAATAAAAGTTGATTTTATTTTGTAAGGTTCATGTTTCCTTCCTGTTTGTCTCAGAGTGACGTTCACCAGGTCCTCCTAAATACCATTATGTCAGAGAGCCAGCAGGAGATTAACAGTTTATGTAACACACACACACACACACACACACACACACACACACACACACACACACACACACACACACACACACACACACACACACAAGCTGTTTGTGAGTAAAGGCTGGATATATGAAGTTGACTTTAAATGTATAAAAGAGTCTTAAACCTGCTGTCTCTGTAACGTCCAGCAGGGGGCGTCTCTCTTCTATTGTCTCTATGTCTCTATTGCTCTGATTACATTCTATTGCTTTGATCCCATTCTATTGCTTTGATCTCAATTTATTGCTTTGATCTCATTCTATTGCTTTGAACTCAATTTATTGCTTTGATCTCATTCTATTGCTTTGATCTCAATTTATTGCTTTGATTTCATTCTATTGCTTTGATCTCAATTTATTGCTTTGATCCCATTCTATTGCTTTGATCTCAATTTATTGCTTTGATCCCATTCTATTGCTTTGATCTCCTTGTGGTCCTATTTTGAGTCGCAAGAGGAGTTAGGACCAAACAAATGGTAATTGGTAAATGGACTTGTACTCATATAGAGCTTTTCTTTCTGACCACTCAAAGCCATTCCCTCAGTGATGGTAGAGGCTGCTAGCTAATCTCATTCGTACACATTCACACACGTCTGAACAACAGAGGGAGCAATTCAGGGGTTCAGTGTCTTGCTCAAGGACTCTTCGGCATGTGACTGCAGGAGCTGGGATCAAACCGCCAACCTTCCGATTGATAGACGACCGACTCTACCCACTGAGCCACAACCGCCCCACAATAACAAGAAGTCAAAATAAAACAAATAAAAAAATATATATATTAAAACTCAACAATAATATAATATTAGTAATGATCCTATAATAATAATAATAATAATAATAATAATAATAATAATGATAATAATGATAATGATGATAATATTAGTAATAAAGTGGTGGTTAAAAAAAAATTGTCAGAGTTGTATTTCTCAGTGTTCTCCGTGTTCTCCGTGTTCTCCGTGTTCTCCGTGTTCTCCGTGTTCTCCGTGTTCTCCGTGTTCTCCGTGTTCTCAGTGTTCTCAGTGTTCTCAGTGTTCTCAGTGTTCTCAGTGTTCTCAGTGCTCTCTGTGTTCTCTGTGTTCTCTGTGTTCTCAGTGTTCTCAGTGTTCTCAGGGAGTCAGTGTTCTCTGTGTTCTCTGTGTTCTCAGTGTTCTCAGTGTTCTCAGGGAGTCAGTGTGAAAGGAGTTCAATCCCATTAAGAGACGTTTTCACTGATGTTGTTGCGTAAGAAGCAGCAGGTTAATCTGAGGGACACACACTCCACCTGAGAGTCTGTGTGCAACAACAAGAACAACGACACACACACACACACACACCTCTCCCTGTGGTTCTTCTTCTTCTTCTTCTGCTGCTGCAGCATGAACACTGCAGCCTCCTTCTTCGTCATCCTGCTCAGCCTCCTCCTCCTCCTCCTGGCCTCCTCTCAGACGGCCGCAGAGACAGGAGGAGAGATGGAGGACAGACAGGAGGACAGACAGGAGGACAGACAGGAGGACAGACAGCAGGACAGACAGGAAGACAGACAGGAGGACAGACAGGAGGACAGACAGGAGGACAGCAGAGAACTGGTCAGTGTCTCAAGATCTTTAATCAGGTTCAGAGCTGAAAAGAACGACGCTGACATCTAAGATATCTAATTTATTACTACACACATTAAAGTTCAGTGTGTGTGTGTGTGTGTGTGTGTGTGTGTGTGTGTGTGTGTGTGTGTGTGTGTGTGTGTCAGCTGCTGGTCCTTCAGAATGTTCTGGAGCAGCTTCAGAGCAGGAAGGTGTCGTCGTTGGACAGAAGACAGAGCCGCCTGCCGACAGTGAGACCTCTTTACACACACTCTGCACAAATACTAATCACTGTGTGTTACTGACCTGTGTGTGTGTGTGTGTGTGTGTGTGTGTGTGTGTGTGTGTGTGTGTGTGTGTGTGTGTGTGTGTGTGTGTGTGTGTGTGTGTGTGTCACAGTGTGACGTCAGGGCCTCCTGCTCGGTGAAGAAGGGTCCTCGGTTCGGTCAGCTGTGTGACTGTCAGCCGGGCTCCAGGTGTCACTTCTTCTTCCTCAGGTGTCTGTAGTCTTCATCACCCTCCTCTTCCTCTCCTCCTCTTCATCCTCCTCCTCCTTCTCCTCCTCTCCTCCTCCTCTTCATCCTCCTCCTCCTTCTCCTCCTCTCCTCCTCCTCTTCATCCTCCTCCTCCTTCTCCTCTCCTCTTCGTCCTGAGTCTCAGATTAACAGAAGACCTCTTGCCATCAGGAGGAGCAGTCATGACTGACTTTGAAATGCCTACATTTCCCATGATGCACCTGGTCAGTGCCTCTCATCCCTGCCTGGTGAACAGACACACCTCCAGACTGTTACAGACTTTACACCTGATGACATCACTGTGATGTCAGAGCGTGCTGTGATCCCTGAGTCGTGTTTTTATAATAAACTTGTTTTTATTCAAACTCTTTAAAGATGATTTATTTTATATGATCTGTGTCCTCTGGTCTGTAGCTTTAGAGAGGAGCCTGAAGGCAGCATCATGTGCAAAGACCGGCTGGTTAAACCCCTTCTGGTTCAGGTCTTACCTTGTATGGACAAACATGATCTTTACTGTGACCCTCTGAGGGGAGTTCAGGTCTCAGGTGAATCCGGTTCAGCAGAAACAGAACAAACAGAAACACTGGAGTAAATCAGGAAACATCTTTTACTAAAACATCTTCAAACAAAGCTTCATTTACAGAAATCCTACACACACAGAGGTCAGTGAAGTACACACAGCTGATCAGAGCAGTGAGACAACAAAGGAAAACACGCAGGTGAAGTGAACACACCTGAGAACAAACTAAAGTCAGAGTCCTTCACCTGACCGGTCTGAGATCTGTGACATCACTGACCTTAACAACCTTAAATCAAACTATCACATGCCCCGCCCCCTTAGTCCCAGGTGAGGTCTGTGACCCCGCCCCCTCAGTCCCAGGTGAGGTCTGTGACCCCGCCCCCTCAGTCCCAGGTGAGGTCCGTTTGTCCTGCCATACACATGTACTCGTCCAGCTGCTGGTCCAGCCGTCTCTTGGAGAGAGACATGTACTTGTCCAGGTCGGCGTCCAGCTGCTTCCTGGTTGGCGTGACGCCTCGTCTGTTCCAGGAGGCTCCGCCCCTCTGCTGGTTTGCAGCGGGCTGAGTTGGACCTGCAGGAGAGGACAGGTGAACACACAGACAGGTGATCTCTGACTCTGTGAGGACACAGGTGAGTGTCTCTGTTCTCCAGGTGTCTCTTTACTGTTTCAATAAAACAGCATGGAGGACGTTTAAAAGGACAGGTGTGTGTGTGTGATCACAGGTGTGTGTGTGTGATCACAGGTGTGTGATCACAGGTGTGTGTGTGTGTGATCACAGGTGTGTGTGTGATCACAGGTGTGTGTGTGTGATCACAGGTGTGTGTGTGATCACAAGTGTGTGTGTGTGATCACAGGTGTGTGTGTGTGATCACAGGTGTGAGTGTGTGATCACAGGTGTGTGTGTGTGTGTGATCACAGGTGTGTGTGTGTGTGTGATCACAGGTGTGTGTGTGATCACAGGTGTGTGTGTGTGATCACAGGTGTGTGTGTGATCACAGGTGTGTGTGTGTGTGATCACAGGTGTGTGTGTGATCACAGGTGTGTGTGTGTGTGATCACAGGTGTGTGTGTGTGTGATCACAGGTGTGTGATCACAGGTGTGTGTGTGTGATCACAGGTGTGTGTGTGATCACAGGTGTGTGTGTGTGATCACAGGTGTGTGTGTGTGTGTGTGTGATCACAGGTGTGTGTGTGTGTGTGTGTGATCACAGGTGTCTGTGTGTGTGTGTGTGATCACAGGTGTGTGTGTGATCACAGGTGTGTGTGTGTGTGTGATCACAGGTGTGTGTGTGATCACAGGTGTGTGTGTGTGATCACAGGTGTGTGTGTGTGATCACAGGTGTGTGTGTGTGTGATCACAGGTGTGTGTGTGATCACAGGTGTGTGATGCTGACTCTGATGATAAACTGACCTGCAGACAGTTTCTGGGCGTGTCTCTTGAAGCGTCCCTCCCCCTGTTGATGGCGCTGGTTTCCTCCACCTGCACAGGAACACATGATCAGGAACATTCTAAGTTTGTATTTGATCTTCTGTGTTTTGATCCGTTCAGATCCTAAACTTTGATCTGGTATTCTGTTCCCTCTCTGTCGTGTGACGGCACTCTGTCCTGATCTTCCTGTCGTCTGTTCTGTTTATTCCTGACTGCCTTCCCTGTGATTGGTCGAAGCAGCAGATCATGAACTCACTCCTGCAGGTGGAGGTGAAGCCGGCGCTCCGTCTGTATTTGTTCCTGAAGCTCCAGAACCCTGACGGTCTGAAGGCGGAGACGACCCGAGTCCCCCGCTGCCAGCCGAGGCGGGTCCAGACGCTCCCCTTCCTCCTCACGACCTGCTTCACCCTCAGAGGAGGAACGCACGAAACCTGAGTCTGCACCATCAGAGGAGAGCGTTCACCAGGTGAGTGTCATCATCATCATCATCATCATCATGCAGTCAGGTGACCTGACGCCGCTCCACAGGCTCTGACAGACTCACCTGCAGGTGCAGAGCTGCTGGCTGCTCTCTCTTCATCAGCAGGACCATCTGCTGGGCGTCACCACCCGTGCTGCGCTGCAGCAGGGTGGGGTCAAAGGTCACCGTGGTGGTGGGCTGGTCCAGCTGGTCACTGATCACCTGAGAGAAGCTGCAGAGAGGAGCCCAGAACTTCTGATCATGTGTTTGAATGTTAGGATGAAAGACTTGACTCAGACAGAGGGATGGATTAATGTGATGAGATATATAATGATGTTATTCCCTGAGGACGGTCTCACCGCTCATTCAGAGAAACTGCTGTAGAGCTTCTCAGGAAGAACGCCTCCCCTCCACAGGAACTCATCCTCTGATTCATCTTCTCCTGGAAGACAACACTGAGGTTACAAAACTACTGCTGCTGCTGCTGCTGCTGCTGCTGCTGCTGCTGCTGCTGCTGCTGCTGCTGCTGCTGCTGGTTCACCTGCAGGCACAAACTCACACAACAAAACACACACAACAAAACACACACAACACAACACAAAACACACACAACACAACACAAAACACACACAACACACACACACAACACACACACAACACAACACAACACACACACAACACAACACAACATAACACAACACACACAACACAACACAACACACACAACACAACACAACACAACACACACACAACACAACACAACATAACACAACACACACAACACAACACACACAACACACAACACAACACACACAACACAACACACACAACACAACACAACACAACACACAACACAACACACACAACACAACACACAACACAAAACACACACAACACAAAACACACACAACACAACACACACAACACACAACACAACACAACACACACACACAACGCAACACAACACAACACAACACACACACACAACGCAACACAACACAACACACACAACACACAACACACACAACACAACACAACACAACACACACAACACAAAACACACACAACACAACACACACAACACAAAACACACACAACACAACACAAAACACACACAACACACACAACACAAAACACACACAACACAACACAAAACACACACAACACAACACACAACACAAACTCACACAACACAACACACAAAACACACACACAACACACACAAAACACACAACACACACACAACACACACAAAACACACAACACACAACACACACACACACCCCACTCCAGAACAAGATGCTGAGGGACTCTGAGCACATCCTCCTCTTTCACTGAGAGACCTTTTATACAGTCTGTGTGAGAGACTAACATGAAGACCTCTATCAGGCAGAGACTAACATGAAGACCTCTATCAGGCAGAGACTAACATGAAGACCTCTATCAGGCAGAGACTAACATGAAGACCTCTATCAGGCAGAGACTAACATGAAGACCTCTATCAGGCAGAGACTCTTTAAGGATCCAGAATAATCTCAAACCCTGTTAAAGTGAACCCCAAGATCCTCTGAGGGGTCGACTCTACAGCCGGATCTAAAGGGAGGCCTCACGGACCAGAACCGGTCCTACTGTAGTGGATCAGGTTCTTCATGAGCAGGTAAAGGTGAAGGTTCTTTAGGACAGGAGCGGCACGTCGCGCGTGGAGCTAGCTTTAGCTTCAGGGGAAGTTAGCTAACACACTGACAGGTACACGCTCTGTGGAGGAACCCACCTTT
>NW_023260079.1:0-28506 GCF_009762535.1 Notolabrus celidotus
ACTCACTCGCTCTCCTCTCTCTCTTTCTCGCTTTCTCCTCTTTTTTCTCTCTCTCTCTCTCTCTCTCTCTTTTCTCTCTCTCTCTAACTCTCTCTCTCTCTCTCTCTCTCTCTCTTTTCTCTCTGTCTCTTTCTTTTCTCTCTCTCTCTCTCTCTCTTTTCTCTCTCTCTCACTCCCTCACTCTCTCTCTTTTCTCTCTCTCTCACTCACTAACTCTCTCTCTCTCTTTTCTCTCTCTCTCTCTCTCTTTTCTCTCTCTCTCTCTCTCTCTTTTCTCTCTCTCTCACTCCCTCACTCTCTCTCTTTTCTCTCTCTCTCACTCTCTCTCTTTTCTCTCTCTCTCACTCACTCGCTCTCTCTCTCTCTCTTTTCTCTCTCTCTCTCTCACTCCCTCACTCTCTCTCTTTTCTCTCTCTCTCACTCACTCTCTCTCTCTCTCTCTCTCTATCTATCTATCTATCTATCTATCTATCTCTCTCTCTCTCTCTCTCTCTCTCTCTCTCTCTCTCTCTCTCTCTCTCTCTCTCTCTTTTAATTCAACCGAGGGCTTTATTGGCATTTGAATTTAATTACACATCAAAAACAACAAGAACAATACAGGGTACATCTACAGATAGATAGATAGATAGATAGATAGATAGATAGATAGATAGATAGATAGATAGATAGATAGATAGATAGATAGATAGATAGATAGGCAGTAAATTAAAAGAATAAAGAGGGGAGAGGGGGAAGATGAGGCAGAGACAAAGAGATGAGAAGATTGATGGGATGAGATAATTACAGGAAGAAGAAAAGATTGACAGAAAAGTGGTGATGATTGAGTGAGAGAGAGAGAGAGAGAGAGAGAGAGAGAGGGAGAGAGCTGCAGTTCAATGAGCGCTGTCCAAATGGTTTGATATTTTTCATAATGCGTTCAATTATTAGCGTGTGTGTGTGTGTGTGTATGTGTGTGTGTGTGTGTGTGTGTGTGTGTGTGTAGGTGGTGGTGCGATGGTTCATTTCTATTCATAACATCAGCCTTAAACAGCCTCCCTCTGATTGAGCTCTGGAATAGAATCTGATTTCTTTAATTGAATGTAAATATTAAACATTTCTTCATATATGCTCAGCTTCTTCTTTAACTCAGTCTGTGTGGAATATAAAATGATATCATGACGTGTGTTAAACATCAGAGTCCAGGCTGAAGTCCTGTTCTCTGGAATGTTTAGCTCACATTTTTCATGACTGACTCGATGATGATGATGATGATGATGATGATGATGATGATGATGATGATGATGGGAGGAAAAAAAACAGCTGCAGTTGGTTTTATTTACAAACTCCACTCAATTCAAATCCTCTAATTTCCATTTTATTCACTCTTAAGCATAAATGTGAAGCTGCTGGTTTGTCTCCATGTTCAAGGCAGATGTGTGTCTAACAGGAGTCTGGTCTTGCTGGAGGTTTCTGCCTGTTAAAGGAGGTTTGACCCATTAAAGTTACTAACCATAGACCTTTCTGGAGTCCCTGAGCTCCCTTGTCTCGTAGGTTCCTCTGGATCTCTGCTGTATATTCCTTTTTTGGGGTCTGTCATTCATTCCTTTTTTTCTTCTTTCTTTCTTTCTTTCTTTCTTTCTTTCTTTCTTTCTTTCTTTCTTTCTTTCTTTCTTTCTTTCTTCCTCATGTTCTTTCCATATATCTTCATCCTTTATGAATTCTCTCTTTTATAAATAATACATAAATAATGCATATTTTAAGAAAAACATACAATATCTCACAAAAGTGAGTACACCCCTCACATTTCTTCTAAAGATGAAGCACAAGAAAGTCTGCAAACAGTTTGCTAAAGACAAGCAGACTAAGGACATGGATTACTGGAACCCTGTCTTGTGGTCTGATGAGACCAAGATAAACTTATTTGGTTCAGATGGTGTCAAGCGTGTGTGGGGGCAACCAGGTGAGGAGTACAAAGACAAGTGTGTGTTGTCTACAGTCAAGCATGGTGGTGGGAGTGTCATGGTCTGGGTCTGCATGAGTGCTGCCAGCACTGGGGAGCTACAGTTCACTGAGGGAACCATGAATGCCAACATGTACTGTGACATACTGAAGCAGAGCATGATCCCCTCCCTTCAGAAACTGGGCCACAGGGCAGTACTCCAACATGATAACGACCCCAAACACACCTCCAAGACGGCCCCTGCCTTTGCTAAAGAAGCTGAGGGTGAAGGTGATGGAGTGGTCAAGCATGTCTTCAGACCTAAACCCTATTGAGCATCTGTGGGGTGTCCTCAGATGGAAGGTGGAGGAGCGCAAGGTCTCTGACATCCACCAGCTCCGTGATGTCGTCATGGTGGAGTGGAAGAGGACTCCAGTGGGAACCTGTGAAGCTCTGGTGAACTCCATGCCCAAGAGGGTTCAGGCAGTGCTGGAAAATAATGGTGGCCACAGAAAATATTAAGACTTTGGGCCTAATTTTGACATTTTCACTGAGGGGTGTCCTCACTTTTAGACATTAATGGCTGTGTGTTGAGGGGACAGTAAATGTACACTGTTATACAAGCTGTACACTGACTACTTTACATTGTATCAAAGTTTCATTTCTCCAGTGTTGTCCCATGAAAAGATATAATTAAATATGTGCAGAAATGTGAGGGGTGTACTCACTTCTGTGAGATACTGTAACCAGGCACACAATTTTATGTCGTGTTGTAGATCCAGGGGATTTATTATTTCTGATTATATATGGTTTCTTTTTTTTTTTTTTAAACTCCCAAATTCAGCAAATCTCAAGGTCAGCTTATTTTCACTTGCGCAATATTTCTAAAATTAGACACTTCCTATCTCAGAGCGACGCAGAAAAACTAGTCCATGCATTTGTTACCTCCAGGTTAGATTACTGTAACTCCCTCTTATCAGGCTGCCCCAATAAGTCTCTAAAGATTCTTCAGCTAGTTCAAAACGCTGCAGCTCGAGTATTAACTAAAACTAGGAAGAGGGAGCACATCTCTCCAGTGTTAGCTTCTCTACACTGACTCCAAATAAAATGTAGAATAGAATTTAAAATCCTTCTTTTAACCTACAAAGCCCTTAAAAATCAGGCACCCTCGTATCTTAAAGCGCTCATAGTGCCCTATTACCCCTCTAGAACTCTACGCTCCCAACATGCAGGCTTGCTAGTTGTACCTAAAATCTCTAAAAGTAGTATGGGAGGTAGAACCTTCAGTTATCAGGCCCCTCTCCTTTGGAATCATCTACCAGTCAGGGTCCGGGAGGCAGACACCCTCTCTACTTTTAAGAGTAGGCTTCAAACTTTCCTTTTTTTTAAAGCTTATAGTTAGAGCTGGATCAGGCTTGGACCAGCTTTTAGTTATGCTGCTATAGGCCTAGACTGCCGGGGGAACTGGCGCACTGACACACTGGGATCCTTGCTCACCCCCTTCCCCCCAACCCCCTCATCACTTACTTTAACTCTGCCTGTCCCATTAAAGTTACTAACCATAGACCTTTCTGTGAGTCCCTGAGCTCCCTTGTCTCGTAGGTTCCTCTGAGCTGCCGTAGACGTCCTCCTGCTGCGGACGATCTGGACTCCAGCTGATACGGATGTGCTGGACTCCAGCGGCAACAGCTTCTACGACTCTCATCACTATCACCTCTCTCTCTTACTCCCCTCTATCTGTCTTTCCAGACCCAACTCAGTCGAGGCATGATGGCTGTCTAACATGAGTCTGGTCCTGCTGGAGGTTTCTGCCTGTTAAAGGAAGTTTTTCCTCACCACTGTAACTAGCTAAATACTGTGAGGTGCAATGCTCATGATGGATTAAGGTGGGGTCAGACTGAGTCTTACCCTGTCTTGGTGTTGGGTCTCTGTCCATAATTTAACATAGAGTGGTCTAGACCTGCTCTGTTTTTAAAAGCGTCTTGAGATAATGTTTGTTGTGATTTGGCACACTGACACACTGGGATCCTATCTCACTCCCTTCCCCCCAACCCCCCCATCACTTACTTTAACTCTACCTGTCCCATTAAAGTTTCTAACCATAGACCTTTCTGGAGTCCCTGAGCTCCCTTGTCTCGTAGGTTCCTCCTGCTGTGGACATTCCAGACTCCAGCGGCAACAGCTACTACTATCCGTCTCATCACTATCACCGCTCCCTCTCTCTCTTACTCCCCTCTATCTGTCTTTCCAGACCCAACTCAGTCTCAGCAGATGTGTGTCTAACATGAGTCTGGTCCTGCTGGAGGTTTCTGCCTGTTATAGGAAGTTTGTCCTCGCCACTGTAACTAGCTAAATACTGCGATGTGCAATGCTCATGATGGATTAAGGTGGGGTCAGACTGAGTCTTACCCTGTCTTCAAGTTGGGTCTCTGTTCATAATTTGACATAGAGTGGTCTAGACCTCCTGTGTTTGTAAAAGTGTCTTCAGATAACGTTTGTTGTGATTTGGCGCTATACAAATAAAGGTTGATTGATAAAAGTAAATATTTGCACAGATATTGAGTCAATGAATTAATCAAGAAAGAAACGAGAACAATTGTAGAACATTTTTAATCAATCATCTCAAGACAAAACATTTAGGATAACTGTTCACCTGAAAAGCATCTGAGACAAACAGTAAGACAGAGTTTTGTTTCCATATGTTTGCATTGGTCATAAAGTGTGCCTCTTAACTTTGACAGAGCTGTAAAATGAAGGACACAATGAGAGACAGATGAATAGGTCATAGCACCATTTTCACAACTAACCTGTAACATACATCAGGCAAATATGTCAAAATTTAAAAGGGTTTCTTGATGGTTAAGTCCATGATGCATCGTTGTACATGAGTTCATCCAATTGAGGCTAATATAAGAGGTCAAAAAAAGCATCAAGACTAAATATACACGTCCTAATTTGAATATACTTCTTAATATGAATCCAAACCTTCAAAATAAAAGCGAGTGTACTGTTGACTTTTTTTCAAATCGGTAGGTAGTTTGGAGTTTTTCAAATCTTCGGGGTTTTGGTTTCCAAAAAGAATAATTTAAAAACTTTCATTCTTCATAAAAACAAACAAAATTCCAGTCTGTACAATTATTCATCAAAATATTACCAACGACTCAAACTTTCAAAATATACCCATCTGCTTTTCAAGTTGCTAACTATGAATCAATCATTCCCAGACAGTTGACACAGATTCATGTACAGTTTCAAACAAGTCCTTCACCAAGACTAGCCTGGGAGTTTGAGCCCCCGTTAAAAGTTTTATCAGAAGTCTAGAAAACCTTGAAACTTTGGGAATCTGTGTATAATATTATATAGTTAGCTTTTGATCTTGTAGTCCAGATTAAAGATGCTAACATAGCCTGGTCACATCAAAGATTGGCAATGCAAGTTCATCCCTGGATCGCCATGGAATACGCGGTAGTGGTCGGCTAACAGCACAGTTGATTGACAAGGCCAGCTAGCTAGTTGGAAACAGGCTACCAATTGACAAATATTAAGTTAGTTGGCTAGCTAGCTTTGTTGCAATCTGGGAACTAATATCTAAAAATTATGCAGGCTTTGGGAGCAACAGACAACTTTTTGGGCCTCCAGGTGACGCAAGTGGTACATGGTAAAGGACTTACAGCCAGTGCCCAGTCTTTTTACATGCACAGACTTTGTTTACAGTTTAACTATCAACTTCTTATATGGGACTAAAGCAAGTGTGGATTATTAGCTCCAACTGCATGCAGGTAACTGTTTAAGGAGTTAGATAAAAGCTGAATGGTTGTCAGACAGCTGCAAATAGGTCCCGAAATTGGGTTAAGGTTGATGTGTTCCACGTCTTTTGTGACTGTTTTCCTTCAACAGACAAAGTTCACTGAGTGGTTGTACTCAGATAACAAAAGAAACCAGAACACCTCCCTCAACTGAAGTCTTATTCGGTTACAGATTCTGCATTTATACACAAAATCTGCAACTACAGATTACAGGTGGGATAGTGCCATCGTCCAGGAGACATGATTGTACTCTACTACTACTACTTTTCTCCATGCTTCCTCAGCCAGTGGGATTATTTTAAGCTTCCTTTGTTTGGGACCTAACCAAGCAGCAATCACTTACGTTGTAAAATAAAGCCAATATGGAAGTGCAAAAACCACAGTACCACAAGTGTCCACTTGAGGCTGGCACCCTCTTTACCGGTGTCCAGTTTGATCAAGGTTAGGTTGAGCTAGCATCACGTCTTTTGGGAGACCAGTGGGTACTTTTATGCTAACCCTGGAAAGATTGTTTCCTGTTGGTCAAACTATGAAATCTGTTTTTGAGTTGAAAGCACTGTGAAAGATTTGGACTCGTAGGCGGCACATTAAGATGACTTGATCTGACTTGATTGATTTGAATGATGCCGTTTTTAATTCTGATGTGACCAGGCTATAGTGCCTACAAGTATCTCAGACAGGGCGTCAACAATGGGAGGCATGGTAAGTGATAAGACCTGTGCCTTTATAATGGTTACAATGTTTGTTCCCAACAGCGTTCATTTGATCAAATAATGAGCCGCTCTAAAACATCAGGGTTATAGGAGCTGGTTACCCTCCACCAAATTACCCCACACCCCACCCTCCGACTTTAGCTGTAATCAACTGATGAGGACTTCTTTCTATGTCATTTAAACCAGGCGTTAGTCTTGGTGACAGCACTTTTCAAGGCAACTTTTAAAACCATCCTTTACTAACAGTTACCAGATCGCAGATGAACCCAAACCACAGGAGTGACACACACCTGTTTCAAACCCTCTTAAACCCAATGAGACTTGACAAGCTCTTTTTGGGATCGTTGATGGGGATCATTCGAAGTGGTCTCTCAAAAGGGTTGAAAAGGATTTGAAAATGAGGGTTTGATCCACTTTTGTCTGGTAATGCAATTTTGTACCTGAGATGATAAACAGATCGCTGAAAACTTCATAACAAAAGTTGGATGGATGTCTGATTAAAAAAAAACATTACAAAACAGTAGAGGTAATCATTTTCAAAATACATTGACAGGTACACCAAAGGTGAAAGTACAGAAAGTACTATGCATAATACCACAAGCTAATGTGTTGGCACAATTGTATTAAAATCTAGGCACTTGAATCGTGCAGTATTTCTTTGTTTTGGCGGTTGGTGTTTCAGCTTTTCCAGATTTAATGTTCAGTTTGCTTCTTTGGGCAAATCTTCAACCCCAAAGGGTAAAACACTTCATTCAACTAATTAAAATAATGGTGTCAATTTCAAAAATATGTTGTCCACAGATGCCTTTACATCTCAGAGAAGGAATCTTGCCATTTCTGGTGAATGCGAGCGACTGGCCGATCTCCGTTCTACAAGTCAGGTTGGAGGTTGTAAAGACCCGACTGGCTGGAAGAGGTACCAGGAGAGGCCGGCATCCCTTTCAAGGAGTCCATGCCAAGGCTGTGGCGCTCGTGTTGGTGCAAGTAAAGGTCAGAACGAGCTGGAAGTAGTCACAGACACAAGCGAAAACTGTCACACATGGAAGTGTCAGGAGCAATGGCACCTGCAAATTCACTCGCCCGTGGGGAGAGTTACTGAGTCAGAAATTCTTCAGGGTGACCGAAGTGATAATCCATGACCAGCTGTGAATTCTGCTTGTCATATTTGATCCTCAGACTGAAGTTTGTCTGCACTTTTCTGCACAACTGTTTGACTTAGCTTACTAGTGTGATTGCTTGCTGTTACAACATGGCAAGACCTTTGTCAAAGCCTCCTTTCACAACTTTTGAAAGCTTATTGGCAGCTCCTGATGAACAAAGTCCAAAGGCCTTTGGGTGAGTGGCAAAAGGGTGCAGCTAATGCACAGAGTACCAGATCTGAGGTGCAGTTTGGGGCCACCAGGTTTGGACAAAGTTGGCGTTCCTTGTGCTGTAACGCCACGATGGTCACCGGGTGTTGGCACTGCTTGAAGATGATGCCTGCCCTTTAGTCTTCTTGGGTAACAAAGACAACCAGAGTTCTATCTGCGTCATCCACCAACAGATCAGAGTGAGAAGTGCTTATTTTCTTACCATCACATCCAAACAAGACCCTTTGACACAGCCAGCACAGACCCACTGATATCCGAAATACAACTAGGATTGATCACTCGTTAATTTACGGCAAATAACACCTAGAGAATATTTCAGACTTTCCAGCCTCGAAACTGTTGCACATCTTGAATTTTCTTGGCGCAACTCACGACCGACCACAGGTGAGGTGTTGCTCTTTCGTCGGCTTCCTGTTTTTTTTGTCAAAGTCCGGCAGTAGCTAACCAAGAGCTTAATAAAACTGGCAGAAGTAGCTTCATCGATTTTCAACCTAAGTCATTCTGTGTGCGCCCGTGTGTATCGTGTCATTGGTTGTTGAGATAACCGAGCCGCCGGCAGAGAATCTCAAAGATCTCAGCAATACAGAGAAGTATGGTGATCACAGTGAAGGTGTACATGGCACTAAGGAATATAGTTTTTTCAAAGTGTTCAGGAACCATGCACTTAGTCACATTAAAGGCCTTTTCCAGAGCACTGGCATCACACATGTACAGCGGGTGGACCTGGGGGAAAAGGAAAGAAACATGAGGTTGGTGATCAAAACCTTCAAGCACTGGTTGAACAATCCTTATATGCATGTTGACATTAGCTGCATTTCCAACAAGCGGTCCTGATGGGTGTGGTACGGCAAGAACTTGTTGGCTTTTCCACTATCAGACATTGGGAAAGGTACCAAAATAATCAGATGGTGTTATACGGATGTCATGGTTGGCCTTATCAGGAATCGATCTTATCAAAAAATAATGAGTGCTTATCACAGACGCTAGCTGAGCAGAGAGAGGGGCATGGAGATGGATGTAAAGGGAAAGATTGCACAAGAGTAAATACTTCCTGTTACCTGATGTAACATAATCATTTGCGTGGTTCACCATCGGCTGGTCTAAGCACTAAACAAGGTCCTTCTTTGACCAAGTAACTGTCCTTGGAACAACTTCAGAATAAAAGCATTGTGTGGAAACGAGGAGAGTCATGGATCAAAAAGGGATCAGGGTCTTGCTTTGGAAAGCATTCTGGAAGTACTTTCATGCTATATTTGCCATGTTCTTAACAATGTATCATTGTTCTATGTCTTTGGCGCTTCTGATATTTGATGCCGTGTTGTCGTCAAATGTTCCAGCATGTTGCTATGTTTCCACCCTTGCTTGAAATCATAGTCACAGATATTGCATTGCATTTTGCATGAATCAAGCCCCACTTTGGACCACTACAGTCTCCTGTTCGCTATCATTACTTCCTTGACTTCTTGGCTGTCATTCGCACTTGACTGCCTCTCCCCATGAGTGCCGTCATTGTGTTGCAAGGCACGAGGAACTAAGTGGAAGGCACTGATAAGAGGACCATTAAGAATTAAGGCAAGGGGCGCTGGTGGCCCTAGCGGTCTAAGCGCCCCACATACAGAGGCTACAGTCCTCGTCGCAAGGGTCGCCGGTTCGATTCCTGGCCGGTCGAACATTTCATGCATGTCTTCCCCCTCTCTCTACTCCCCACATTTCCTGTCTCTCTTCAGCTGTCCGATCAAATAAAGGCAAAAGGGCCAAAAATATAACTAAAAAAGGCAAATGATGTCGATGGCCTGAACTTGTTGGAAGCAGTTCTCATCTGGTACCCTTGAAAAGTGGCTCTTTGGGACTTAATACTTTGGGTGGAAACGCAACTTACACAAGAGATCTGGCTGCCACCGTTAAGGCCTTAAGATTGGCCTCTGGGTGAGGGAAGCCTTGTTATGATTGGACGTGGAACCATCTTTACAGCTTCACTAACGTTTTCTCCAGTTGGTGAGTTTCCTCACAAGATATTTCGGCCCTTTCAAGGTGCTTGCCATTGTGGGAAAATAACTAATTTGACGTAATTAAGGCTACAAGCAAGGGTCCCATTATTTTTAGGTGTCCTGGTACATCTAACTAAGGAAGGGATCCTTGTACTGTCTGTAGGGATTACATCTCCTCCCTTCTTTGGAACCCAAGGAGTTCTCTGGTGAAGCGTTCTATGAGTGACGCTGTCTCACAATCATCGTCTAAATCACCGGGTATGAACACACCTGGAAGCCGAAGAGGTGACTTTGTAGCCAGAAGGCGATGACTTCCAGAATGATGCGTAGAAGAACAGAAATGATGTAGAAGACGGTGTAGATAGGTCGTTCAAGTATCTCTTCCTGGTCAATGTTTTTACAGGCCGCGTAAAGGTGAAACACTGCCCCAGGGACCAGCACTGTCACCAGCTGTAACGCCCAAAAGACCTGGAGAGGACAGACAGAAGGGAGGGAGGGGAGTGTGAGAAGGCAAAGGAAGAGGAGTAATAGAATCTTAGAGTATATATTAGAAGGCAATAAACAGTATAAAGGAAATAAAGAGCAGTAAGTGAGTTGTAAGTGAAGGGAGCTGTTATTGGTTTTATATTGGCCTTCCTGAGTTTCAAGCTAAATAAAATACCTGTATCTTTAAGAAAACTGAAGCTGACAGGAACCTCATATGTTGAAATCTTTCATCTCTCTCAAACTGCATTTTCACCTATTCTGGAAATCCATTTTGTAGACCTCAGCTTGAGGCTGCAAACGTCTTTAACACAACCTATTACCCTTTGACGAAAGGTCAGATGGTTTGGTTGTAACCACAGACTGTATAAATATGGACGTAGTATCCGTGACGTCACCCATCTGTTCCTGAGCGCTGTTTGGAAGCTAATCGGCGGCGGCGGCCATATTGGTAATGCTGAACTCAACCAGTCAAAGTGTGACGTAAAGAGGCGGGGTTTGAGCCTCCTAGCCAACAGCTATGTGTCAGTCAAGTCAGTCATGTCCTTATATGGGCAAAAACTTGGAATCTTAATATCTTCGGCTATAGCTACGTAGACCGAAGCTGTTTTTTTTAACCAGGCTGTAAACATGTTTATTTCTGCTGCTTTGAATGGGTGTGTATGTGGTTTCCGGTGTTTCTGAAGCCAGCCTCTAGTGGACGCTCAATGAACTGCAGTTTGTAACACTTCTGCCTGGGCTTCATATTTTGAGACCAGAGGTTGCCGCTTGAATGTAACTTGGTCTTGTACTAGCTTATGGTAACTGGAGGTTGGCCTACTCAACTCAACTCAACTCAACTCAACTCAACTCAACTCAACTCAACAGAGAGACAGAAAACAACAGAAATGATAAAATAATAAAAGACATAATTATACATAAAATAACATCAGTATAGTTAAATTAATAAAATAGGTAGGAAGCAAAATTAAATATCAGTTAATGTTAAAAAAAAATCAGATAAATACACGAAATAAATAGATAGATAAATAAGATAAATTAAATGTTGTTAAATCAATGATTCTAATAATGCAGTCCAGGGCTAAAAATAAATAACTCCAAATTAAAAGTCAAGATGCTAATGCTATTGGTCCTTTTTAATTTTTAAATGTTGTGTAGTCATACTTAATACTTAGTTTTGTACCTACCTGACCTTATGTCCTTCAAAGTCAGCATCTTAGCATTTGTTGTAGCAATAGCTCTCATATTTAATGAGTCATGAAGACACTTTGGATATATTACAGTTTAACAGAAATGTTGTTAAATGTAAAAGTAGCTCAGTCTGTAGGGATCGGGTTAGGAACTGTGAGATTGCTGGTTCAAGTCCTAGAACAGATCAAGTAGAGACCCTGGGACTGGTTCCTGGAGAGGTGTCACTTTATTTCTGATTCATTCAAAGGAGTTATGACTAATAATAGCTAGATTAGCATGTGCTATTTCTGCAAAATCCAGCACAGCATTCTTAGACTTCACTTGACAGTAGAGCAGGGGTGTCCAAAGTACGGCCCGGGGGCCAATTGCGGCCCAAGGTCCATTTAATTATGGCCCCAAGCTTCCATCTTATAATGTGTTATTATAGCAAAGAAATGAATCACCTTCTGAATCATCTGTACATTTGCAGTTTCTTTAAAACGCACAAACAAAACTAAAGTCCAGAAACGTCTCAAAAAGCTTCATATGGACTACTTTTATAAATTCAAAGTTCTGGATATTCTGTAGGAATATAATTATAGGAGGAAACACAAGAACTCTTAAAGTTGACAGGTTTTTTCAAATTAATGTTTTTATCATGATGTGAAAATGTTCTTGATGAACAATAAAAGTTCAGAAGACACAAGACAAGATCAAAATTATGAAATTGTGCAGAAAAGGCTAAATTTGGTGCATAACAAGTAGTTCAGAATGCAGGACAAGAATTATTTAGTTCTTAAAATGTCGTCTGCTGGTCAGAAAAGTCTTAAAAACAACATGAAATAGAAGTGTGATGAAATCCAGATCATGATCCTGTCATAGAAAAATAACGAGACAATATTTTTCCCCACATTGCCCGACCCGAATGAAAAACATTCTACAGAAGAAGATAAAGTTTGATCATGTTTAAGTGGCTTGTGGAGAACTGAGGACTTCCTAGTTACTGATTTATTGAGAAAAAAATGTAAAATAATTGTTATTAAATAGAGATTTCATATATAACTTGTATGATTCCTAAGTCACCTAAGTCTCAGTGGGAGCCACTGGCCCTGAAGTATTCTGACAACATCAAATGTGGCCCTCTTTGAAAAAAGTTTGGACACCACTGCAGTAGAGGATTGTGTAATCCGGTTGTATGCCCAGGATGTTTGAGTCTCACCTGAGGCGTTATGGGTCTAAACTGGTTGTAGCAGTACAGGTTGAGCTCTCTGCGATCGGGGTCGCAGCTGAAGTGCAGCGCCTCATTCCCATAGACAGCAAAGCCAAGGACGCCCAGGAAGAACATCCGCACCGAGCCGAAGAACAAGGTGTGGAACTGGCCTATCACCGTCGGAGGCCTGAGCTGCAACACACACACACACACACACACACACACGCACACACACATGCAAAGGTAAGTGGGCTTGAACAGCATGCACAGGCCCGGTTATGTAACGCCAAAAATAAAAAACAGCAGAAACACAAACAAACATAAAGCAGATTCACAACATGCATTCAGGTTTTCCTAACACAAACATGAGACACACAAACACACACACACACACACACACACGCACACACACAGCGAGAGACAAAGCCAAAATAGCTTTTGTCAGCTGGATAAATGCAACTGCAACACTGAGGCCCTGAGCTGTGAGAGCTAAAACAAAACCCATTCAGAGGTTACATTTCCCATCTTTACCTGCTCTCTCCTGACACGCTACCGCTTAAATAGGCCCTGATGACACCCCACACACAAAACATGTCACCGTGCGACACAAAGACAGAGAATACAGGAGATGGATTAAACAGCTGAGGATGAAAACAGATCAATGTCTTTACATTTGAAGCCTCCAGAGGGGTGGGGGGGGGGAGATAATTGTTCGGTGACACTCTTGTCAAATCCTGAGAGGGAGAAAGGAACAATCCTGGCTCTGTGGAGTACTTACGCATCCTTCATAGAAGTTTTTGATGTAGTTTAAGGACATGGTTTGCCTGTCGGTGTAACTCCAGGGCTGCTCTGGGCCCTCATGGCCGGTTTGACGCTGCCAGTCAAAGGCCACCAACAGCAGGGCTAAAACTCTGCGACTGACCCCTCTCCCTCTCTCTCTCTCTGCCTGCACTCAAAGCCTGTGTCAATGCATATTTTTTTCCCTTTATCCCTCCATCAATTGACTCGCTCAGTAGAAAAAGCACAACAGAGACAGAGGGGCCAACAATGGCCGGGGAGGGCATGTGGTCCCTGCATTATAATCCCTATAGAACTATGTCAGCGAAAAAAACAACCTCCTGTCACACACAATGCAGAGACAGAGATGGCAAACATGCAACAAAATACAATGCAGCCAGCCGGGAAAAGGAGCTGGACTAGCTTTATCTCCCTGAATTTGATCTAATCCCAAAGATAAGGAGATGAACTTCCCTTCCTGTCCTACTCTGTGCTGAGTTTAAACCCTAATAAAGTGTCTAGAAGAAGTCGTCCTACATGCAGACACAAAGCGGCCTCTCTGCTTTTGTTAGAGTGGAAATCAAGAAAACGACTAAATGAACCTTAAGAGGTAGAGATTAAAAAAAAAAGACAAGAGTGATGACAACACACCCTGCACTGCAAATACTTCTGGAAGAGCATTGACGGAGCCGCTGCTGTTGTCCCGAAACACAGTCCCCAGCGACAGCGACAGAAAGAAAGAACCCCCGAGCAAACTTTCAATCCCAAGAGTCAAAACTGGACAAAAGTGAAATAAAAATGGAAGTCCACACACCAACCGTAATCCAGGCGGCGTGTTGTTCATTACCCCCTCTTTTTTCCACTCACGGATCCTAAACTCATGCCAGTTGCGGGACCTTGCGGGGACAGGGAGCAGAGTCAAGTCAGACGGAATTAACACGGGGTTTTTCCGGTCAGTGCTTTCACAATAAGCGGGGCGAGGGGGGACGAGAGGAGCGCCGAATGAGGAGGCGAGGAGAAAAGGAGTGACGGAGGGTGGGAACAGGGTGATGCAGCAGATAAATACTGACCAGGAGAATATGCATGAGTGTCATAACTACACCTGGCTAATACAGACACGCTACATACCGTCATTCAGAAACATGAACACACATTTACTGAATATGTTTGCTGAAATAAGCATTAATAAAAAAATAAAGAAAGGTGAGATTCAATATGTTTATCATCATTTTGGACATACAAGTACAGTCATGTGAGGATATTTTGCAGGGAAGCTTCATTCACAGATATAAAACATGTCAGATGATAAAACATAATCACTGTTTAGCTGCCAGAATGTGTAGAAATGTCTCAAGCGTAATCCATACTCTCGTTTCTGCACCATTTAAATGTCACTTTGTATGTCGTGCTTTTATTTTGAAGGTCTCATTCCATCACTTCCTGTACCGTCCGTACTTGTTTTGTCGTGCTTGCCATAATGTCGGCGGCCAACTTTCCTGGCCGGTCTGGTGCGCCATGGCCGAGGAGCTCCGACCCCTGTGCGTAAAAGCGGCTTGACTCAGAGGGGGAGGAAAAAAGTTATGACGTCACAAAATGGAACATGACCGACAATAATAAACCGATCACAGATCAGATAATTATATAATAATAATATTACTTTATTTATATAGCAGTTTTAAATACAGGTAACAAAGTGCTTCACAGTGGGCGATAATAACAAAAAGCAAAATGAAGCGAAAAAACTAAATTAAATAAAACTTAAAAACATACAAACTTATAAAACAGACACTTAAAATTAGAGATACAATTATATAAGAATAAAGAAAAATAAATAAAATAACATAAAATGAAAAAAAAGAAATAAAATAACAAAATAAAATAAAATATCTTAAAATAACATAAAAATAAAAGAAAGAAAAGAAACAAAAAATTAAAAATAAATAAAAAATAAAAAAAAATAAAATTAAATTAAAATAACTTAAAATAAGATAAAAAGAATAGAAAAAAGAATAAAAGAAAAGAAACTAAAAAAAAATTAAATTAAATTAAAATTATTATTAAAAAAAGAAATAAAATAACAAAATAAAATAAGTTAAAATAACTTATCAAAAATAAAAAAAAGAATAAAAGAAAAGAAAAGAAACAAAAAAAAAAAAAAAAAAAAAAAAGAATAAATAAAAAGTCTGCCGCCCTCAACATCACTTTCAAAATTTGCCAAAATAGGTATTCACCTAATCAGGGATCTCAGAGAAGTACTTAAAAAACAAAACCCAGACAGAGTGATACACAATAATAACAACAACAACAATAATAATAATAGTACAAATAATATTAAAATTTAAATTATTTAAAAATAAAATAGCATAGAATGACATAAAATAAAATAAAATAAAATCAAACTTATAAAACCCTTAAAATCAGAGCTAAAACTATATAAGCATACAATTAAATTAAAAATTAGAATAACCAAATGAAAAAAATAAAGTAAGATAAAATAAAATACATAAAATAAAATCACATAACATAAAATAAGATAAACTAAAACAAAATAACATAATATAAAATAAAATAACATTACTTTCAAAAATTGCCAAAATAGGTATTCTCCTAATCAGGGCTCTTAGTGAAGTACTTAAAAAACAAAACCCAGACAGAGTGATACACAATAATAACAACAACAACAATAATAATAATAGTATAGGCAATATTAAAATGTAAATTATGTAAAAAATAAAATAACATAGAATAAAATAAAATAAAATTAGATAAAATAAAACAAAATAACATAATGTAAAATAAAATAACATAATGTAAAATAAAATAACATAATGTAAAATAAGCTAAAATGAAATAGAATAAAATAAATAAAAAGTCTGCCGTCAACATCACTTTCAAAAATTGTGAAATAGGTATTCACCTAATCAGGGATCTCAGAGAAGTACTTAAAGAACTGGTCCCACATCCTGTGAACATCCCTCAGGGAGCCTCTCACTGAGAGTCTGATTCTCTCCAGCTTCACAAAGTGAAGAATGTCCTTTATCCACAACATATAGGCAGGAGGTGTGGGGGATTTACATTTAAGCAATATTAAGCGTCTGGATAGGAGAGTGATGAAGGCCATGAAGGCGGTTGTTTGCCTGTTTACACAGCAGAATGAGAAGAACACTATGTAAGCATCAACAGGACAAAATCATCCAAAAGAGAAGAGGCACCACTTTGTCCACAGGGGGGCGCCAGAAACAGAACGTCCCTCACAGGAGCTTTAAATGCAAACACAAACAGCTCAAGAGTTTAAAGTTTAATTTCTGTAACTCCTGCTTCTGTATTCTGTTTCTGAGCATCTTTAAAATTCATGTGACTTAAAGTCCCAGATTGTGTTTTTAAAAAGTCTTCATGATGAAGCTCTGATTGATTCTCTTCTTCCTCCTCTGTCCGTCCGGGCGCTCTGCCATCTGTGACAGAGAGCGAGAACATGAAGAGAGACAGACTCTGCCGGTTAAAGTGAACTTTGGTTCGTTTGTGCCTCTTGAAGTGCCAGAATCAAACGCTCCAGATGGCAACTTTAATCCTAAAGCCTCGCAGCGCCGGGAGGGGAATATAAGTTAGGAGAAATTAAACTAAAACCTCCATGAATCATGTTCGGAGTTTAACCATGAGCCCGCTTTATCTTTGTGAGACCACCCAAGCATTCACAGGATGTTTTGGCTGGTTTCCTTTGATTCAGACCAGGTGTTAGTCACCTAAAAGCTCCTCTGAGAAAAGAGCTGACCTCAGAGCTGTTCATGTGTGACTTCAGCCTTCACCTGCTGCTGTGTCGCCTGTTAGGCTTCACTAAGTGCTTTCTGCAATGAAAAGTGAATCTGATGATGAAGGCTGAAGTTTGAGACCATGAAGCTTTAAAGGGAAGGACATTTTGTGGTTTCAATCAGAAACAGAATACAGATATAAAGATTCACTGGTTTGAATGAGTCGCTGATTTCAACAGTCAGCTTGTTATTGCAGGTATCTCTTGTATGGGGCGCCGTTTCTAAAGTTGTGCACACTGAAAATAACATCTCTCCACTTTTAGCTCCAAAATGTCATAAAAATGTAGAGTGAATTTTTAAAAGTCACTTTTTTTTTTATCACATTTAGAGGAATATTTGTGATCTTCTTCACATTTAATTTTGCTGTGAAAAATATATTAAGTTAAAATAATTGTTAAATCACAGAGCAATATTTAACATTTATATTTAGCATTAAGATTGACATTTAGAATTTAGATTTACATTTAGCATTTAGATTTAGATTTAACATTTAGATTTACATTTAATATTTAGATTCATGTTTAACATTTATATTTAGCATTTAGATTTACATTTAACATTTAGATTTAGATTTAACATTTAGATTTAGATTTAACATTTAGATTTACATTTAATATTTAGATTCATGTTTAACATTTATATTTAGCATTTAGATTTACATTTAACATTTAGATTTAGATTTAAAATTTAGATTTAGATTTAACATTTAGATTTACATTTAATATTTAGATTCATGTTTAACATTTAGATTTATAGTTAGCATTTAGATTTACATTTAACATTTAGATTTAGCATTTAGACTTACATTCAACATTTAGATTTAGATTTAACATTTAGATTTAGATTTAGCATTTAGACTTACATTCAACATTTAGATTTAGATTTAACATTTAGATTTAGATTTAACATTTAGATTTAGATTTAACATTTAGATTTACATTTAATATTTAGTTTCATATTTAACATTTAGATTTATATTTAGAATTTAGATTTACATTTAACATTTAGATTTAGCATTTAGACTTACATTTACATTTAACATTTAGATTTAGCATTTAGATTTAGCATTTAGATTTAGCATTTAGATTTAGATGTAATATTTAGATTTATATTTAACATTTAGATTGATATTTATATTTAACATTTAGATTGATATTTATATTTAACATTTAGATTCATATTTAACATTTAGATTTACATTTAACATTTAGATTTAGCATCTGGATTTTGGTCTGAGAAGGGTTCTGGTCTCTGGAGTAGTATCCACCAATCAGGTGTCAGCAGGAAAAACAGTCTGTATGGAGAGGAACAGCAGGTGTTCTAGAATTCTGACATCAAAGACAGAATTCCTGAATTCTGTCTTTGATGATGTCAGAATTCTGAGAACAAATGGAACATTCCGTGAAGAAGGTCAGAGCTAAAAAAAACATAAGTGTCTCTAATCCTCTTTCATAGACCTCCATTCAACAAACATTGTAGACGTAGTTTTCTTCTCCTCTTGACTTCTAACTTTTGACTAATCTGCATCATGATGTTGTTATTTCAGCAAACTTAAGACCAGTTGATTACAAGAACATCAGTTCCTGTTTCAGGTTCATGCTGCTGAGGAACACCAGAGTGAAGCCTCTGTGGGACTTATTGTTTCCAGTGAAACTGAGACTCTTTCAGACTCTTCAGAAACAGATGAACTGGCCCTGCTCAGGGGATGTAATGAATCAATATCTGAGGGCTTTGATGTTGCGACTGAAGGGAGGCCTCAGCTGAGATTACTTCACGGTACCAGCTGACTACACAGGAATCATCAAAACGTTGGCAAGCAAAGAGGCAGGCCCGATCTAAAGACTCATTTTCATTCAAAATGAAGGAACGTTGTGAATTTGCATCAAATGATGTCTCAGCCCAGCTGCAGATCAGATCTTCTTGAAAGGCCGAGATGCACACTCCTTAAAAAAAACAGAATTGAACACATTTCTTACCCCGTAAACTTCTCCTGTTTGTGTTTGTGTTTGTGGTTTCGCCTCCTTTCTTCTCCTGCCAGTGATGGAAACATGCAGGATTAGAGGATGTCCGTCCGCAGGGTTGGAGGAAACCTGGACATTTAATGATACACTGAATGAATCCATACAAAGTGAACGTCTGTGTGCAGGTGTGAGCAGAAGATAAGCCCATCAATCCCACTCTGCTGGGGATTCTCAGGCCTCTTGTGGACTGGTGAGTGTGTGTTAAAGTCAATCATCGCCTACCTGCCGCTGCTTAAAAGCCAATCACTGAGCGGTCTCAGTCTTCTGTGGGTTCAGTTAGGAGACACACATAAAGTGATGAATAGAAACAGGTCTCGTGAAGCGTGTGGGAGGTCAGGTCTGATTGTGTTTGACCCTTCTCTTCTTTATGTAACAGGTTTATTAATGTTCAATGCCTATTTTGGCTGTGAAACATAAAAATGGCACATTTTTTTAAATTTCATGGTACTTTAAAGGAAATAAAAAACCTTCAGTGAGCTTTTAATCTCCCTTTTTAATCAGCAGGTGTTCCACTGAATGTAGAAGGATTAATTAGTTGAATGCTTTTTTATTTCTGCAGTTATAGTTATAGTTCTGCAGACAAACTGAATACCACCCCTGCAAATGTCAGTGCCCCAGTCTGGCCACGCCTCTCCAGCTGTCTTACCAATAAAGGGATAAAACTTAAAAAACTAAACAGTGTCAACTTGTTTGTGTATTTAGTTGGTAGCCAGATAACATATGAGAAACAAAACCCGCTTTATGGCTCTGCTATGGCTCACCAACCAACCAGGGTAAGTTTATTCCAAAAGCTAGCAGTCAATAAACGGACGCCACCATAACTTAACATTTTTAATAACTTAATAATAATATTAAAATCAATAAATGGATGCCACCATAACTTAACATTTTTAATAACTTAATAATAATATTAACATCAATAAATGTACGCCACCATATATTAACATTTTGAATAAGGGAATAATAATGTTAAAATCAATAAACAGACGCCACCATAACTTAACATTTTTAATAACGTAATAATAATATTAACATCAATAAATGGATGCCACCATAACTTAACATTTTTAATAACATAATAATAATGTTAAAATCAATAAATGGATGCCACCATAACTTAACATTTCTAATAACGTAATAATAATAGTAAAATCAATAAACGGACGCCACTATAACTTAACATTTTTAATAACTTAATAATAATATTAACATCAATAAATGGATGCCACCATAACTTAACATTTTTAATAACATAATAATAATGTTAAAATCAATAAACAGACGCCACCATAACTTAACATTTTTAAAAACGTAATAATAATATTAAAATCAATAAACGGATGCCACCATAACTTAACATTTTTAATAACATAATAATAATGTTAAAATCACTAAACATACGCTACCATAACTTAACATTTTGAATAAGGGAATAATAATGTTAAAATCAATAAACAGACGCCACCATAACTTAACATTTTCAATAGCGTAATAATAATGTTAAAATCAATAAATGGACGCCACCATAACTTAACATTTTCAATAACGTAATAATAATATTAAAATCAATAAATGTACGCCACCATAACTTAACATTTTTAATAACTTAATAATAATATTAACATCAATAAATGGATGCCACCATAACTTAACATTTTTAATAACGTAATAATAATATTAAAATCAATAAACGGACGCCACCATAACTTAACATTTTCAATAACGTAATAATAATATTAAAATCAATAAACATACGCCACCATAACTTAAAATTTTTAATAACATAATAATAATGTTAAAATCACTAAACATACGCCACCATAACTTAACATTTTAAATAACGTAATAATAATGTTAAAATCAATAAACAGACGCCACCATAACTTAACATTTTCAATAACGTAATAATAATGTTAAAATCAATAAACATACGCAACCATAACTTAACATTTTTAATAACGTAATAATAATAGTAAAATCAATAAATGGATAATACCATAACTTAACATTTCTAATAACGTAATAATAATGTTAAAATCAATAAACATAAGCCACCATAACTTAACATTTCTAATAACGTAATAATAATATTAACATCAATAAATGGATGCCACCATAACTTAACATTTCTAATAACGTAATAATAATGTTAAAATCAATAAACATAAGCCACCATAACTTAACATTTCTAATAACGTAATAATAATAGTAAAATCAATAAACATACGCCACCATAACTTAACATTTAATAACTTAATAATAATATTAACATCAATAAACGGACGCAACCATAACTTAACATTTTTAATAACGTAATAATAATATTAACATCAATAAATGGATGCCAGCATAACTTAACATTTCTAATAACGTAATAATAATGTTAAAATCAATAAACATACGCAACCATAACTTAACATTTTTAATAACGTAATAATTATGTTAAAATCAATAAATGTACGCCACCATAACTTAACATTTCTAATAACGTAATAATAATAGTAAAATCAATAAATGTACGCCACCATAACTTAACATTTTCAATAACTTAATAATAATATTAACATCAATAAATGGATGCCACCATAACTTAACATTTTTAATAACGTAATAATAATGTTAAAATCAATAAACAGACGCCACCATAACTTAACATTTTGAATAAGGGAATAATAATGTTAAAATCAATAAACAGACGCCACCATAACTTAACATTTTGAATAAGGGAATAATAATGTTAAAATCAATAAACATACGCCACCATAACTTAACATTTTTAATAACGTAATAATAATATTAAAATAAATAAACGGACGCCACCATAACTTATCATTTTTAATAACATAATAATAATGTTAAAATCAATAAACAGACGCCACCATAACTTAACATTTTTAATAACGTAATAATAATATTAACATCAATAAATGGATGCCACCATAACTTAACATTTTCAATAACGTAATAATAATATTAAAATCAATAAATGTAGCCACCACAATTTAACATTTTTAATAACGTAATAATAATATTAACATTATGAGAAAAAAGTCAGAATTTTGAGATTAAAGTCAGAATTCTAAATTTAATCTCAGAATTCTGACTTTAATCCCAGAATAATAAAAATTAAAAGAAATGTTGACCTTCATTTTTTTCATTTTTTTTCAGTGGCCCTAATCCTCTTCTGTATTTATACAGTGTGCGTGAGTTTGTAATGAAATCCTGCCTTCCTAACTCCGAATTATGTTCTTATCCCATATGGATTATTTCCCAACCTCTTCTAATATAAAGTAAAACAGGAGTTTTCTTTCACATAGAAGTCACAGAAACATAATACATTCAGTTTAAACCTCTCCAGCACGTGTTTATTGATGTATTCTGCATAAAGAAACGCACCTGTCATAACTCCAAGAAGGACACTCGGTGACGTCATCTGTCCCGCGTAGGCTGCCGCTCCTATTGGCTACAGACGCGGAAGTGAAAGTGAGGGGAGATACTTGCTATCAACAACAAGGAGCCTCTTTTCTTCTCAGTCATTGATGCCTTTCTGACTCCTGGAGGATTCTAACAGCAGACATGGCTTTACCGCCTCAGCTGAAGGCCATCCAGCACCACATGCGGACCGCGCAGGAGCACGAATCCCGGGACCCGGTCGTCGCTTACTACTGTAAGTTTGTGTGCTAACTGTAGCTAACAGCGTTAGCATGCCAGCTTTGTTTACCTGTGTGTTAGCTAAGCGTGGAACTCTGGTGTAAAGTCTCACACGGGAGGAACACTGTTTACAGAAAGGGTCTGTTTAAAGTCGGTATGTTTCCACTAAGACACGGGTTTAAGTCAATGTGGACCACAACGTCAGCTAGGTTAGAAGTCTGTTAGCATTTAAGCTAGCTCTGACAGTTGAAACTTCATTTTCTGACGTTTCTCTGACGTCATACCAGCTGTGCCTCCTTCCTCGTAGTTCTAACACTTATTTAAGAATCCTTCCTTGTTGTTCTAACTCTTATTTAAGGATCCTTCCTTGTAGTTCTTACATTTATTTAAGGATCCTTCCTTGTAGTTCCTTCCTTGTAGTTCTAACTCTTATTTAAGGATCCTTCCTTGTAGTTCTAAATCTTATTTAAGGATCCTTCCTTGTAGTTCTGACACTTATTTAAGGAACCTTCCTTGTAGTTCTTACATTTATTTAAGGATCCTTCCTTGTAGTTCTGACACTTATTTAAGGATCCTTCCTTGTAGTTCCTTCCTTGTAGTTCTAACTCTTATTTAAGGATCCTTCCTTGTAGTTCTAACTCTTATTTAAGGATCCTTCCTTGTAGTTCTTACATTTATTTAAGGATCCTTCCTTGTAGTTCCTTTCTTGTAGTTCTAACTCTTATTTAAGGATCCTTCCTTGTAGTTCTAACTCTTATTTAAGGATCCTTCCTTGTAGTTCTTACATTTATTTAAGGATCCTTCCTTGTAGTTCCTTCCTTGTAGCTCTAACTATTATTTAAGGATCCTTCCTTGTAGTTCCTTCCTTGTAGTTCTAAATCTTATTTAAGGATCCTTCCTTGTAGTTCTGACACTTATTTAAGGAACCTTCCTTGTAGTTCTTACATTTATTTAAGGATCCTTCCTTGTAGTTCTAAAACTTAATTAAGGATCCTTCCTTGTAGTTCCTTCCTTGTAGTTCTAACTCTTATTTAAGGATCCTTCCTTGTAGTTCTAACACTTATTTAAGGATCCTTCCTTGCAGTTCAAACTCTTATTTAAGGATCCTTCCTTGCATTTCAAACTCTTATTTAAGGATCCTTCCTTGTAGTTCTAAATCTTATTTAAGGATCCTTCCTTGTAGTTCTGACACTTATTTAAGGAACCTTCCTTGTAGTTCTTACATTTATTTAAGGATCCTTCCTTGTAGTTCTGACACTTATTTAAGGATCCTTCCTTGTAGTTCCTTCCTTGTAGTTCTAACTCTTATTTAAGGATCCTTCCTTGTAGTTCTAACTCTTATTTAAGGATCCTTCCTTGTAGTTCTTACATTTATTTAAGGATCCTTCCTTGTAGTTCCTTCCTTGTAGCTCTAACTCTTATTTAAGGATCCTTCCTTGCAGTTCAAATTCTTATTTAAGGATCCTTCCTTGTAGTTCTGACACTTATTTAAGGATCCTTCCTTGTAGTTCTAACACTTCTTTAAGGATCCTTCCTTGCAGTTCTACCTCTTATTTAAGGATCCTTCCTTGTAGTTCTGACACTTATTTAAGGATCCTTCCTTGTAGTTCTAACACTTCTTTAAGGATCCTTCCTTGCAGTTCTACCTCTTATTTAAGGATCCTTCCTTGTAGTTCTACCTCTTATTTAAGGATCCTTCCTTGTAGTTCTGACACTTATTTAAGGATCCTTCCTTGTAGTTCTAACACTTCTTTAAGGATCCTTCCTTGCAGTTCTAACTCTTATCTAAGGATCCTTCCTTGTTGTTCTAACTCTTATTTAAGGATCCTTCGTTGTTGTTCTAACTCTTATTTAAGGAGGTATATCTGATCTATGAGGGTATGATTTGGGGTTTTTATCAGGCTGTATCCGCCCTGCTATCTGATCAGCTGCTACCTCCTGGTCTCATGTGTTGAATTACTGCAGTCACTTTATCTCCTCTGTCAGCATGACTGTGTGTGACACAGTCAGAAAGTCCCCCACCTGGCTGTTAGCTGCTGTAAATTCCTGGTCCAGCTTGTTTCTAGCAGACAGTCATGCTAAATATCTCCACAGTCAAACATGTCTGGCTCAGCTGTGAAGAATGAGCTCCACCCTGCAGGATCAGAGGCGGCTGAGTCACACAGAAACTATGAGAACAAAGTGCCTGAACTGTAACTGAAGCTGCAGGTAGGTGTAAGAACAGGAAACTGGAAAACTGGACAGCGTTATTTTACATATTCATCCACAAGTATTCACACATTTGAAGAGAGATAAAGGATATGGTTCAACGTTAAAAAAGGGAATTTTTAAGCCCAGAGATAAATACACTAATTCCTCAGTTTGAATATTTTGATTGTGGATTTGAAAGCAGAGACAGAGCACTGGATGGTTTTCTGACAGTGCAGGTTAGTAGTTAGAAACATCCATCCATCCATTATCTTGACCGCTTATCCCGTTAGGGGTCACGGGGGGGCTGGAGCCTATCCCAGCTGGCTTCGGGCGGAAGGCAGGGTACACCCTGGACAGGTCGCCAACCTATCACAGGGCTAACACAGAGAGACAGACAACCATTCATGCACACACTCACACCTACGGGCAAATTAGAGTGACCAATCAACCTGAGCATGTTTTTGGATTGTGGGAGGAAGCCGGAGAACCCGGAGAGAACCCACACATGCGCAGGGAGAACATGCAAACTCCACACAGAAAGGCACCCGCCCGGCCGGGGATTTGAACCAGGAACCTTCTAGCTGTGAGGCAACAGCGCTACCCACTGCACCACCATGCAGCTAGTTAGAAACAAACAAAGGAAATAAGAAACTCAAGTAAAATTAAAATAGATAAATACATCAAATACATTTCTAGAATTACTACCATAATCCCTCCTCACAGGTAGAACTTGAGACTCATTCAGGCTGATGTTGAAGTTTGGTTCCATGCAGAGCTGATCTGCACTCATCAGCGTCTCCTGCATGGTCCTGAAGCCAGAACATGAGTTTGAGGCTCATGTCTCCAACGTGTTTTTAATTCACGTATCTTATCACTACTCTTTCCACTTCATCTTCACTCTGATTAAAAACATTCACGACACAGTCGGAGCATCACTGCCATGTATCTGTGGTTATTTTCAATTTTCAGCGTTTGATGTCCGCGGAAAGCTTGATTGAGCTCTTCTGTGGAAACACAACCAATCAGGCACTCAGCATGGCTCATTACTGATCCCTGATTGGCTCCAGATGACTGAGGGTGAATGTGACAGAGTGAAGGAAAGGCGGACGACCAGAGGAGAGGTGGATTAGACTGAAAGAGAGTGCTGATGTATTGTATGTGTGGAGTAATTATGTTTATCACCAGAGCAAGCCGTACAGATTCTTCTCTGGATATTTTCAACATATTTCCCTCTCTCGCTGTCAAACATCCACCCTTTGGATTTGAAGCCCTTAAAGCTAACATATTAAAGCTAACATAAAGTGAAGAGAGCTTGGCAGGGCGGTGATTTTCGTATTTACTTTATAAATCTTGTTTTCAATGGCGTGATGACAGTGTTTGCTTTTAACCTCGGGGCTAAAAGCAAGCTCTTTGTGAGAGGTGCGTTTACTTACTCGGAGGGTTTTGGTTCTCTCTGAAGAGGATGTCATAAATAAGAACATATTTTTTTGGCACTGAGGTGCTGAAAGTGTTTGTTTTTGTTTGGAGAGGAGACGACCTCGGCGTTAATGGTTGGACTCTCTCCATTAGTTTCTATATTGAGTCCAAGATGAGGTTTTTAAAGTTTGACAGTCGTGATGCGTCTGAAGCTTGAATTGATGTTACGTTTCTCTCTTCTTGTAGACGTGTTATCTCTGGAACAAGGCTTCGGGCCCAAGGATTAACTGATTAGAGTTTTGTCCATAGGTCAAAGGTCACTGTAATCTCTTGAAGACCTGTTTGGCTGGAAATCAAGAATTTATTATTTCACATAAATGTCTGAGAGGATAAAACGATCCGAAGACGTGAGGTCACTCCAGGCTCCAGGGTTACTCGAGGCTGTTCTCCTCAGACCCTTTCCAAACAGAGCAGGTCTAGACCGTACTCTATGTTCTATTATCAACAAAGACCCAACATCAAGACCGGATAAGATCCAGTCCCATCTTACAGACAGGACTCAGTCTGATCTCATCTTAATCCACCATGAGCAGAGCACTTTGCAGCATTTAGCAAGTTAAAGTGGCAAGGACAAACTTCCTTTAACAGGCAGAAACCTCCAGCAGGACCAGACTCATGTTAGACACACATCTGCTGAGACTGTGTTGGAGAGAGGGATAGAGGGAGATGAAGAGAGAGAGAGATGATAGTGGGGAGATAGATAGTAGTAGTTGTAGCAGCTGGAGTCTGGCACGTCCACAGCAGCAGAGATCCAGAGGAACCTACGAGACAAGGGAGCTCAGGGACTCCAGAAAGGTCTATGGTTAGTAACTTTAATTGGACAGGAAGAGTTAAAGTAAGAGACAGGCAGAGAGAGGAGAGAGAGGGAAAGACAGGATCCCAGTGTGTCAGTCTAAGCCTATAGCAGCATAACTAAGAGCTGGTCCAAGCCTGATCCAGCTCTAACTATAAGCATTATCAAAAAGGAAAGTTTGAAGCCTACTCTTAAAAATAGAGAGGGTGTCTGCCTCCCAGACCCTGACTTGACCTTCCATACTACTTTTAGAGCCACCAACCACTTACCTGGGCTGAATCTCTGGTTATATCCGGACATAATGCTCTAAAGCTCTACTACCTGGATGTAAACAAGCACAGAAAACAGATGTCGTCTTGTAGCATGGCGTGGTTTGTCAGTATGTTGACCTCTACGAGTTTGAGAGAGGGATAGAGGGAGGTGAAGAGAGAGAGAGAGAGATGATAGTGGGGAGACGGATAGTAGTAGTTGTAGCAGCTGGAGTCTGGCACGTCCACAGCAGCAGAGATCCAGAGGAACCTACGAGACAAGGGAGCTCAGGGACTCCAGAAAGGTCTAAGAAAAGAGAAAAGAGAGGGAGACCAGAAGAAAGAAAAAGAGGAGAATAAATGGTAAAAGAATGACAGAAGGAAAGGACGGGATAGGTAAAAGAGACATAATGGATGAAGAAACATGAAAAGAACAGAGAGAGAAAGAATAAATAAAGGAAAGAAGGAAGGAAGGGGAAAAGGAAAGAAATAAGTATAGAAAATAAAGAAGACAAAGGATGAAGAAACATGGAAAGAATAAGAAAGAAAGAAAGAAAGAACGAAAGAAAGGACATCAGGGAAGAAGGAATAAAAGTAAAAGGGAAAGAAAGAAGTATATAAAAGAAAGGAGAAAAAAGAAAGAAAGAAAGAAAGAAAGAAAGAAAGAAAGAAAGAAAGGACAGCAGGGAAGAAGGAATGAAGGAATGAAGGGGAAAAGGAAAGAAAGAAAGAAGTATATAAAAGAAAGGAGAAAAGAAGGAAATAAAGAAATTAAGAAGAAAGATAGCAAGATAGATAGATAGAAAGAAGGAAAGAAGGGAAAAAAGGGAAGAAGGAATGAAAGGAAAAAGGAAAGAAAGAAGTATAGAAAAGAAAAGAAGAGAAA